>NC_056736.1:542848828-543086328 GCF_019279795.1 Protopterus annectens
TCCTTATTTTCAGCACAGTCAGGAATCAACATCATTTTTTGTTTAAACAATCCCATAATATGCTGCTGATACTTTAACATATGAACCTGGCAATTTAAGGCCCTAATAGCCAAGGTTGCAAAAGTGTATACCTTCTTACCCCATCTATCCAGAGCCCTGGAATCTCTATTCGAGGGGGTAGGATTTTTGGCAGTAGTAGCCTTTATACCCTTGGGTCCCTGTGAAATGGTCTCGGGATCTGCAGTAGGATTTTTGAAGGGGAACTTGTGAGAGTCAGGAACCCTGTAATATCTATCTATCTGTATCTATCAGGAGGTAAGGAGTCAGGGGCCAAGCTAGACTCTGAAAAGGCATCATCAACAATATCCAGTACAGGGGGATAGCTAGAGGCCTGTGTTAAGGCAGGAGTAAGAAATCCCTAAGCCTCTTTTTAGAATCGTAATCCTGGCTTTCCCAGCAAAAATGCTCCCTAAGAGTATGCAAGGTTTTACCAAAAGAGAAATCCTCTGGAGGGGAAGCAGAGGGGATAGAGTCCTCTGCATCAGAATTCTCATAGGTAGATAAGGGTAAATCCTAGTCATCAGAAGAAATAAGAAGTTATGTTCTTACTATAACGTTCCATGTTAGTTGTCTTCTTCTCGCCTTCTTTCTTGCTGGATGGGTTCGGAGCCGATCCTCGGCTCCGACTCGGCCTATACTATAGCTCGAGAGCTATTTTTACCGGCTCGAGGCAGCCCTATAACCCACAATACCATGCGCTAACTCCCCATATCTCGTTTGGAAGCTAAGACATAGTATAAATATATTATTATAATCCTCATTTGCAAGTACGGACTCCCTCCAAGGGTATGGGGAAACTGTATCATGTTGTATCTCCAGAAATGGAAGGACTCAGAGACCTCAAGTCTGTCCAGGCTAGGGGGTAGGAGGGAGGGACGCAAGAAAGAAGGCGAGAAAAAGACAACTAACATGGAACGTTATGGTAAGAACATAACTTCTTAATGTTAAGTTGTCATTCTCGCCTTCATTCTTGCTGGATGGGACAGCGTCCCTAGCACCTTAGTCCTGGGTGGCTCAATGGAACAGACTCCCGAGTACAGTGGAACCAAAATCAGCTCTATTTCTGGAGGCTAGATCAAGCTTGTAATGGGCAATAAAGGTATGTTTGGACGCCCATGTAGCTGCTGCACAAATGGCATCTAGTGGTAACCTTGCTTGAAAAGCCGTTGAAGTTGATAGTGCCCTGGTTGAATGAGCTTTAGGCCGAGAGGGTAGTTGCCTATGTCTCAACTCATAGATCAAGGTAGTAATAGATGTCAGCCATCTGGAAAGAGTAACCTTCGATACTGGAAGCCCTTTCTTGCCTGCAGCATAAGAGAGGAAGAGCTGGTCTGATTTTCTGAATTGTTTTGTCCTGTCTAGGTAATACCGTAATTGGCCATGAACATCTAATGAATGTAATTTTTGTTCAGCCCTGTTGGTATAGTCTGGGAAAAAGACGGGCAAATCAATGGAGTGGTTTAGATTTGCTTCCAATAACACTTTTGGTAGAAATACAAAAAAGTGTAAAACAGAAACAGGTTGTCTCACCACGATACAAATAGATACAAACTCCTGAAAAATCAGTGGAAAAACATCTTTATTTGACTTAAAACAAGATGAGCGCTTTCGCGTAGACACCTCTACGCTTCATCAGATAAACTAACATAAAAAACATCCAGTTTAAATACTATCAAAAGGCGGGAAGTTTATGCAATTATAATAGTTGTTATTCAATTAGTAACAATTGATGTAGCAATTAACTTAGAACTTCACTGCTCTGGTTTAAAAACATGTAAAAAATTAACTCATAAAAAGCGTTGTTCAACCAAAATAAAAGGCTTTCATCGGTCGTGAACCCAACCATTGACATCAAACCATATGTCATCAAACCTTATGTCATGTGATTGTAAACAAAAATATATGAACAAATTCTTGTTCATTCATAAGAAGAAAGATGCTTTAAGACAAAGCTGCACATCGTATGCTCCTAATAATGCAGACATCATACGTCATAAATCTGAAAAAGCCATATTAATCATTCATTCATAAAAAGAAACGACAATTAAAAATGACGCTTAAAAATAAAACTGCACGTCCTATAGTACTACTAATACAAATAGAGTTCGGCATGGGTCTAAAAAACCATGCTAATCACTACATGAAGCTACAACATTCAAAGGCTTTAAACTAACCACTCTGGAGTAAATAAATCTAATAATGATGTCACAGGAACAAACAATCGGCGACCTAAATGCTTGTGTTGTAAATAGCGTGCTCGGGTCATCATTCCTGAAGATGAGACAAATTGTTAAATATCCTGACACATTGCTAAAAAAATTCATATAGATAAAAATATCGCTGTATGTCTGTCGACTAAGACTACTCATTACAAAAATTGTAAATGAATAACTATGCGGCTAACCTGGTTTGGAAATAAAAAAATGTAAGAATCTGTGAAAATCTACAGATATGGAATACCTAAAAGTGTGTGTATAATGATTAATTTATATGCAGCTTTAGAATCAAATGTCAAAAAATGCAACCAATATATGGAAGTATATACTGATAATCACCCAAAAAAGGCAACCCTATTGTGAAATCAGTGACAGCCTAGGGGGTAGGAGGGAGGGACGCAAGAAAGAAGGCGAGAAGAAGACAACTAACATGGAACGTTATGGTAACAACATAACTTCTTAATGTTAAGTTGTCATTCTCGCCTTCATTCTTGCTGGATGGGACAGCGTCCCTAGCACCTTAGTCCTGGGTGGCTCAATGGAACAGACTCCTGAGTACAGTGGAACCAAAATCAGCTCTATTTCTAGAGGCTAGATCAAGCTTGTAATGGGCAATAAAGGTATGTTTGGGCGCCCATGTAGCTGCTGCACAAATGGCATCTAGTGGTAACCTTGCTTGAAAAGCCGTTGAAGTTGATAGTGCCCTGGTTGAATGAGCTTTAGGCCGAGAGGGTAGTTGCCTGTGTCTCAACTCATAGATCAAGGTAATAATAGATGTCAGCCATCTGGAAAGAGTAACTTTCGATACTGGAAGCCCTTTCTTGCCTGCAGCATAAGAGAGGAAGAGCTGGTCTGATTTTCTGAATTGTTTTGTCCTGTCTAGGTAATACCGTAATTGGCGATGAACATCTAATGAATGTAATTTTTGTTCAGCCCTGTTGGTATAGTCTGGGAAAAAGACGGGCAAATCAATGGAGTGGTTTAGATTTGCTTCCAATAACACTTTTGGTAGAAAGGAAGGGTTTGTTCTGAGAGTTACCCTATCTTTATGAAAAATCAAATAGGGAGGACGGACAGACAAGGCTTGAAGTTCCGATACCCTTCTGGCAGATGTTATAGCTACAAAAAACAGCGTTTTCCAAGAAAGAAGTTTGAGGGAGCAAGAAGCTGCCGGTTCAAAAGGGGGTAGAATTAGTGAAGTTAGAACTAAATTCAAATCCCATTGTGGAGGTGGATCGTTAACTGGAGGTCTGAGTAATAAAATGCCCTTGAGAAAGGCTTAACAGAGTTTGTGGGACATAATATTTGCTTCTGAGAGTCCAACATGAAAATTAGCAATGGCCGCTAATTGTACCCTGATAGTGGCCGATGATGACCCCGAATGAAAAAGCTCTGCCAGGAAGTCTAGAACCTCATGAATGGGAGCATGGGAAGGATCTAAGGATCTAGTTTGTGCCCAGTGTGTAAAACACTTCCATTTACTCACATAAGTCTTCCTAGTATTGGACTTATGGGAAGCCAGAATGATATCACGAACAGGAGGAGAAATAAGGGGAAGCCTGGCTATGGCTGGAAGTGGAGCAACCAAGCTGTGAGGTTGATCGAATGTAGAGACTGATGCAGCTTGCCCGTGAGGTGGGTCAACAGATCCGGAAGGGGTTCCAGATGCCAAGGCTGATCCAGTAGGTATTTGTGCAGGAACGGAAACCAAACTTGTCGAGGCCAAAATGGGGCAATGAGGACCATTTTGGATCTCAATGCGGTTGCTTTCTGAATTAATTGCGAAATCAATGGAAAGGGAGGAAAGGCATAAAGAAGACCCCGGGGCCAAACGTGAACAAGAGCGTCTCTGAGGGGCTGGCCTGGTAGAGGGAAAAGTGTGAAGAAGTCGAGGCACTTGCTGTTTTGCGGAGTTGCGAAAAGGTCGCAGCAAGGCTGGCCCCACTTCCGAAAAATTCCGTCTACTACTGCTTGATTTAGAGACCACTCGTGAGGCATGAGGATAGTTCTGCTCAATCTGTCTGCTATGATGTTGGACTTCCCGGGGATGTGCGTTGCTATCAAACACCGTTGAGATGAAATCGCCCATTGCCAAAGTCTGAGTGCTTCTCGACAGAGAGGGTAGGACTTTGTTCCGCCCTGCTTGTTTATATACCACACAACAGACATATTGTCCATTTGAATTGCTATAGTCCCCGTGGGAAGAGAGCTCTGAAGGGCCTGCAATGTCAAAAGCACTGCCCTCATCTCCAGGACATTTATGTGCAGGTGGCATTCTGACTGTTGCCAAGTGCCCTGGACCGTCCTGCCCTGATAATGCCCCCCCCCCCACCCAATCAGGGAGGCATCCATTGTGACAGTGGCAACTGGAGGGGGGAGAACAAAAGGTCTGCCCTGAAAAAGCTGAGGGGAAACCATCCACCAGGAGAGATGTTTCTTGCAAGATGGTGTTATCAAAATGTTGTGGGTCATTGGCAGCTGCTGAAAGGACCACTGAGAAAACAGCATCCACTGAAGGAGTTTCATGTGGAAGCGAGCTAATGGAAGTAGAAGAATTGCCGCCGCCATGAAGCCCAACACTTTCAATACTAGCTTGACTTGGACTCTGCTGGGCTGAAACAGGAGCTGAACATTCTGCCTTATGTCTGTCACTCTCTGAGGAGGTAATGTTGCAGACATTTCTGTGGTGTTTAATACGGCGCCTATAAAGTTTATACATTGACAAGGCGACTAGGAGGACTTTGCAAAATTTATAGAAATACCCAGGCTGTTGCAAAGATGGATAGTATAATCCCTGGCCATTATGAGATCCTGTTTGGTGGTAGCGGAAATGAGCCAGTCTTCTAAGTATGGAAACATCTGGAATCCTTTTTGTCTCAGGTGAGCCGTGACCACTGCCAAACATTTGGTGAACACCCGGGGGGCTGTGGTGAGACCAAAGGGCAGGGCCCTGAATTGAAAATGACCGACTCCCAGCCAGAAGCAGAGAAACCTCCTGGAGCGCCTGTGTATTTTTATGTGGTAGTACGCGTCCTGGAGGTCTAACGAGCACATCCAGTTGTCTCTGCCCAAAAAGGGTAGAATGGACTGCAGTGTTACCATCCGAAATTTTGTCTTTAACACACAGTTGTTTAACCTGCTGAGGTCCAAAATGGGTCTCCAATCTCCTGCCTTTTTTGGTACCAAAAAGAATCTGGAGTAGATTCCGGATCCTAGCTGATCTGCTGGGACTGCCTGGATGACTCTTTTGTTTAACAGCTTTTTTATTTCTAGCTGAGCCTGACCCCTCGGCACGGGTGGTACGTCTGGTAGGGGTTTTGGCGGTTGTACTGGAGGGAAAGTGAGAGGAATTTTGTAACCCTCGGATATGATCTTCTGTACTCATGTGTCTTGAGTGATGGATTGCCAGGCTTCCGGGTACAGAGATGATCTTCCCCCGACTGCCTCCGAAGGCGGACAGTCGGGCAGCTTCTCAGGGATGCTGAAAGGGTTGGTCAGGGAAAGATTCCCTGGAACCCTGGTTTTGTGGACCCCCTCTGCCCCTGGGGCAGCGTCTGTTATTATTCCCGCCTCTGCCTCTAGGGGAAAATTCACCACGTGCGGCAGGCGCGACTACCTGTGGTTTGCGGAACCACATCTTCCCACCCCTCTGTCCCTTAGGATAAGGTCTAGAAGGCATGGAAAAACGGACTCCCATGGCAGAGAGAGTCTTACCATCTTGCTCGCATCTGGTGAGGGTATTCTTCACCTGAGGCCCGAACAATTCCGAACCATCAAAAGGGGTGTTGGTGAAGGACGCCTTGAAGGGGTCGGCAAAATTACAGACTCACATCCAAGCGTGGCGTCTCAACGCAACGCCTGTGCCAGCGGCCCTACTCGCTCCATCGGCTGCATAAGAAATTAGCGGCATGGAGGAGTTAACAATGGAGTTCAGGGTAGCCAGCTGAGAGTTTATTTTGTCCTTAAACCCCGCAGCAGAAGGATCCTGTACCGTTTCACCCAGCTTTGTGAGCAAGTCTCTTTGATGGCGGGTGAAATGACAAATAGTTCAGCGATCGCATAGAAAATGTCGCTGAAGCAAAGGTCCGCTTGCCATACCTGTCCATGGTCCTGGACTCTGTTAGGAGGATGAACAGGTACAGAAGGATCAGCTAATTCCTTCTTAGTGGCTGCTGCTACCACCATAGCATCAACTGAAACACCTTTGGTGAGAAAGGATTTGTCATCTGGTGCAGAAATAAATTTAGAAGGCCTCCTAGGGGTAGGTTCCATTGAATCAGGAGCTGCCCATGCCTTTCTAGCCACTACCTCCATTAGTGGGTCGAAAGGGGGAGACACACAGGAGGTGGAAGGGCGAGATCCAAAGGCGTCAAGGTAAACCGACTCGTCCTCAGAAGGTTTGAGAGTGGACCAATTTCCCCTCTGTCTTAGGATCTCCAGGATGTCTGAATAGGAGACATCCTCAGAGGGGGATCTGGGGGAACCCTCTGACTCATCCAAGTCGGTGTCAGACGTGACAGACTCGGGGGAGTCTATGTGCTTCCTCTTGCACTTTCTTTTCCTAGGGGGTTCCCCTGAAACTTCAGGGGAACCCTCGGAAGAGGAGGAGACACCCAAAGTGGGTACCTTACGTTTTGGATCTCTGCTGTCGGGTATAGGAGGGTGGCCAGAGACCATCACAGGCACTACAGAGGGAGGAGCCGCAGAACTTAACCTTGGAGTGGACACTGGGTCCAGCACACTCCTCATCACCTCGAAGGCTCCCCTATCAGAAACCAAAGGTAGCCCCGGCTTCAAAGAGGCCGGAACCGCCCCCGGAACCGACAGAGAAGGCTCCGAGAATGATGTCGGGGCCGAACTAACCAGAGCCGAAGCTCCAAGAGGGAGGGCAGGGTCGGACAGGGGTCCGATGCCACTCGCCTCCTCGGAGCCGACAATGGAGTCCCGGCGCCCGGACCTCTCCATGGACGGAACCAATAAAGAGGTCGGAGCTGACGACACCGGAGCCGAAGGAGGGGGTATCGGCTCTGACGTGGGCAAGGTCACGGTTCCGACGAACTCCGGCTCCGAACTCGAGAGATGAGTTGGAGGAGGAATGGATAACTGTATCGAAGGAGCCACAGTCTGGTGAGATGGGCTCTGAAGCATTTGGGTCAGCGCCTGAGACTTTATGAGTCTACTGACCACCCTCTCGATGTCGTGATTGGACAGCCTGGAAGACCTCGATGAATGAGTCCTATGACTCCGCTCCAATAGAAGGGGGGACCTTGGAGCCGATCTGACGGACTCTAAAGAAGGGGACCTAGAGCGCTTGCGCACTGGGGTTGGCTCCGATGATGGTTTCGAAGCGGAACCCACTTTGCTCGCCTCTGAGCCAGCCGGAACCGAGGTCGGAGCCGTCTCGACAACACCAGCCCTCGGCTCAGAAGCTGGAGCAGAGGGTTTGGCGGTTTTTGATGACTTCCCCGAGCCAGACTTGGATGGGGAGTCATCAGGCTTTAACAAGCCCCTTAGAATAAGCTTGTTATGCCTTTCCTGCAGGACTCTTGAACTAAATCCGTGACAAACGGAACAAGAGTCCTGCAGGTGTAAAGGCCGCAAGCAATAGACACAAGAAGTGTGACCGTCTGTCAGAGACATTTTCTGACAGCATGAGTCACACTTCTTGAATCCCGAGACCTTAACGTCTTTGGACATTGCCCTAAGACAGTCACACAATCAGCACACACACTCACTCACTTACACACAAGGGGGAGATGAGGGGACTGATTAAAAGAACAACACACACACACACAGAGGTGAGGAAAAAAGAAAAAACTAAGGCCTGTAGGCCTGATTATAAAAGTTAACTACTGGGGTGGGTAGGGCTTACGAAACAAACTTTATTAAAGTAAAATATCGATAGGGAACAAAAGTAGGGAATATAGCCTAATAACTATCTCAAAAAATTAGAAATTCGTTGAAAAAATCCTTTACTGACCTGAGCCGGTAAAAAAGGCAACCTTGCAGTGAAGCGGCAAACGAGATCTGGGGAGTTAGCGCATGGTATTGTGGGTTATAGGGCTGCCTCAAGCCGGTAAAAATAGCTCTCGAGCTATAGTATAGGCCGAGTCGGAGCCGAGGATCGGCTCCGAACCCATCCAGCAAGAATGAAGGCGAGAATGACAACTTAACATCAAAAATTTCTGAATCCTGATCAGAAGAATCACAACCAAATTCAGTCCTAGGTCTCTTAGAGGGGGAAGGTTGGCTTCCCCTGATTAAAGTAATAATTTCTTCAGCCATTCTTATCATTTGTTTTTTAGGCATAGAGGCCTGACCATGCGGTCTGGCCGTCAGTTTTCTAGGCATGGATTGAGTTTTAGGCCTTGAAGAAGAAGATGGAGTTGGTTTAATATGCAAGTCAGTAGGCCTGAACACACCCTCAGAAGCCGGTGCCTAAACAGCGGCTCCTGACCCATCCAAGGTAGAGACATCCGCAGGTTCCATAGTTGAAGCATCTCGCGGCATACCGGACTCTGAATGGGCCTCAGTAGAGGCCTGTGAATCTGAAGTAGCGGGTATCAGTGGCTGCAAAAGCGCCTCACTGAGTACCAGTGAACTAGTGACTAGCTTAGGAGAAGCGTCGTCAGCAGCTTTGGACCTAGGCGGCCTGTCTCTATCTTTATATTTGCATTTTTTCAGAATGTCAGTAGTCGGGTGGCTTACCTAAGCCATATCTGGATAATTGAACCAAGTACCAAAATATTTAGAAGCATAAATATACCAATGACGAATAGTTCTTTGTTTAAATAAGGCACAAAACTGACAGGGGGGGTACGTCGTGGTCAGGGCCTAGGCAAGGAATACAGTACAAATGAAAATCTTTATGAGGTATTTGCTTTCCACAAGAAATGCAATTATTGCCTTTTACTGACATTGGTTTAGAGCAAGAAAAAGTTTTCCCAATGGGGTACTTAGCTTTAGTTGAAGACTTCGGTTCTGAAACTTGAAAACGAAAATTTCAGTAGTCGGCCAACCTGCACTTGCGAACAGCTTCTGCTTCGGGCACCGCACGGCAAGAAAGACTGATGTAATGGCGTTGGCTGCATGCTTTATACCCCTATCTGATGTCATGCAAGATGAGACAGCAACCGATGCAGGACCCAAGACTTTGATAATCAGGCCAACTGAGGCTACTGCAAGCAGATAACCCAAATGTGATGACTGCAACAGTGAAACATGAAGAACATAGACTGATAATTTCTTCATAGGTGCCATTTCTGAATTTGTGCTTATATTTTGCACCTGGTGAGAGAAGAAGCGGAGAACATTTATTCCTGACCATCTCTGACTGGCCAGTGAGTCTCTGTGTGGTACCTTCCTGATTGGCCTGGCTGCTATTCAACGCATTTACTGGTTAAGAGGCTACAACAAGTCTACTGACCCCTGCATTATCTGGGACAAGACTTCTGATCACCAATGAGCCTGTGTTCTGCTTCTTCTCTTGGGACTGGGGCTACTGTTTTGCTTCTGGTGAGAGAAAAACCAAAGGGGCATTGTATCCCAGCAGTGTGAAGCTAAGAGAGAGATGAGACCAGCACTAGTAAGAAGCCAATCAGGTGAATCTCCACTTTTCATTACTTTTGACAAAGCTAATTCGTTCTTTTCAGTAAGTACTACTTGATTACCTACTGTCTAAGCTAACTTCAAAATATGTCCCTAAATACTTCATCCATAAATCATCTAAGTCTGCTTTAGTGGTTCCCCCTCAAGTGCCGTCTACAAACACAGGCACATCGAGATGACATTTTTCCTATAAAAGCACCCTTGAAATGCCAAAACCTAGTTGCACACAAGTCAACTAGTTTGCACTGCCCCTAGAGCTGCAAACCAGATACTCCTGACATTGCATTCTCAGTGTAACCATCTAATCAATAAAAAAAGTGCCTGCTAACATGGATATGAACTTTCTCACTTTCTTTGTTACCAGAATGGTGGATATGGGCATCCGGAGACAACACAGAAATTGACTCATGTTTACTGACGACCAGTGAATACTCAAACTAACAAGGTATGTGAGAGATGTGTTTACACAATGTCATTGAAGGCAAAGCTTCCACATAAAAACACTCCTAATGTCAGTCAGATTGTCAGTAGCACACACACACTCAGTTCAAAGACGACACATAGACCCACATACGCAGAGGCACTTAAATGTAACCTTCCTAAACCAAAAGACCTCCTATACAAAGTAGATGCAAATACTCTCAGGACCTCTGAATGCATTCTTTCAAAACACCCACATTAACACGTACAGCCACATCTCATGGAGCCTCTACTTTTAAGCTGATAAATAAAGTAAGCCACCCTGGTCATTGCAGACTCCATTGTGCAGCACACTGATGCTCCCCTCACCAGGCTGAGTAAGGAGAAAGTCATGGTCAGTTGTTTATCTGAGGCCAGGAATTACCACATTATGCATGTACTCAGGTCTCCGGACCATAAGTACCAGTATGATTCGATCATAGTTCTTTTGGGTTCAAATGACCTGAAACACACCTCCCTAGACTATATGAACAAATATATCATGCAAGTCTTGGAATGTGTGTCCCAGGCTGGTATGAGCTTAGCACTGAGCAGCATTTTACCGTCTCCAAGGATGTTGTCACAATACAAACAGATGACTGATTTTTACTAATTGGCTTAGCTTCTGGTGTCATTCTAAAGGGGTGCAATATCTGTCAGCATGGAAGGAGATGGTCAACAGACCACACTGCTTTGCCAGGGATGGTCTGCACCTATCCCTTCTAGCCTTTTGAATATTAGTTAAAACATTGTCCATTCCTATGGTGCCTTTTTCAGGCAATACCATATCAAAAGTACTTCAAACATAGCAAATCAAAGCCAAGAAAAACTAAAGGTGTTATTGGTCACAGTTTTCCTAACCCTAGAGAATGCTGACATCTGTGCAGTCACTGAGACATGGTTTAAAGCTGCAGAGAGTGCCCCAGTAGAGCAAGGCTATAATGTCTTCTATTCAAGGTTTATATAACAAAAATTTAGATAAAGTGGATAGAAGGTGTAACTGACTATTTCTCAAAAAGGAAAGAAAGTTTGACAGGGATCTTGCGCAATAATCTGAAAAGATGGTTTATTCTACTTCAAAGGTTGGCTCCTCTACATCAGCATGGTAATTATCACGGACCAGGTGGGCTTCACAATAGGGGAAGCTTTAGGGAGTTTAGTAATGGTGGAGAGGATAATTTCTACTATCACAGTGATGAAGATTATATACAGGATTTTCGGAACCCTACTCGCCTGGAGAGAGAGGCAAACTGTAACTTTCAGTGAAGATTTCCCCATTCAAATATGACAGTACAACAACAGTGTGTGCATTCGGAGAGAAGTTCGTACAGGAGCTAGCCCCTATTGGTAACCCTATTGTCCACACTTTCAAGGGTTAAATATATACAATTATAGTAATAAAAAATTACTAAAGAGCATTTTCTCCTGCTTTTAAAAGGGTTTAAATTTGTTCCTACCAGAAAAGTGAATGTAGCTGACAGCCTGGTTGAATTGAAATCACTCAAGGAAATTTAATTTTAATGTTTTATTTTCAGACCATAACAGTCCAAGTGAGTTGAATTCCAGGTTGACTGGCCACAGTTTAAAAGAGAAAAAACATTTTTAACCCCCCCTTCACCCTATAATAAGTATATTTGAGAAATCTGCCATGGAGGATATTTACAAGATACACGCAGGTAAACCTAAGTTCCACACTAACATATCTAGAGCAGAGGTTGATGTATTTAAGTAACTTAGGATGGATAACACAATCCATATTATGAAGCCAGACAAGGGTGGGGGTGTTACTGTGGAAGATTACTCTAATGCTATGCAAAAGAGCTTATCTGACACAAACACTTGTCCCAGTGTCCAAGAACCAGATTAATATTGCTCACAATAGAAATGATTCCTATTTAGAGGAATATATGCTTAATCAGTGTATTTCTCTTGATGTTTATGAATTTTTGGTTAATATAAACCCAGTGGTCCCCTCCATTTTTGGAATTCCCAAGGTCCATAAAAATTTTATTAATCTTCTGTTTAGACCTATAGTTTCAGCCAGTGGGTCTAAGACCCATCCCTTGGCAATACTGGTGGACCAATGATTGAAACGTGACTAATAAAATGCTTCATTTAATTAAAGATGCATGGGAATTTTTGGGGTACCTTAAAAAGAATATATGGTCTAATGAGTTACTTTCTGTGATCGTGGATGTTCAAGATCTTTTTTCAGTCATACCTAAGGTTGAGGGTTTAGAATTTTTTGAAGAAATGTTATTTTTACACTCTTGCCTCACTCATAAACAAACAAGTTTAGTTGTCAAATTGATGGCAATAATTTTAGAAAATAATTTTGTCTTCTTTGATGGAGAATATTTTCAGCAGACAAAGGGTGTTGCTATGGGTGCGGCTTGTGCCCCTGTATAGGTTAACCTTGCGTTACTAGGGTGGGAACAAAAATATGTTTTTAATAGTGGATTTTAAAACAATTTACATCTCTATTTACAGTATTTGGATGACATCTTTATATTGTGGAAGGGTTCTCATGAGGAAGTTGTGAATTATATTAACAACACTACGGAAAATTTGAAATTTACATTCAATTGTCATCCAAGTAAGACTAATTTTTATAGATACATTGATTTCCCATAGTCTGGATGGGTTCAGGTCTAACATTTATTGTAAGGACACCTTTTGCAATTCTTACCTTTATTACACCAGAAATCACCCTATAGCACAAAAGAGAAGTTTGATCAAGGGGCAAGCTATGCAAGTAGCAAGAATGACCTCCAGTCTTGAGGATGCTCTGATTGAATTATCAGTGCTTGCAAATATGTTTTACGTTAGAGGTTACCCTAAAAAATTGGTAGTGTTATTGAGGTATATAATGGTTGGAATACAAAATACAAGACACTTTTGGGTATAGGTTTGGACGTCTCCAACAGCCCTGGTAAGAAGCCTAAATATGAGAAAGCATGTGTTATAAAACGCAGTCAGTTTTCTAACATGATAAAGGATATTATTAGGAAAAATTGGTCCATCTTTAAAATAAATTCTAATATTTTTAAAATGGTAGGACCTGAAACTATATCTATTACAAAAACAGGAGCTAATTTAAAGAGATTATTTGAGAATAAACCCAACTCTTTTAAGGTGAATCAAGGCACTGTAGCTTGTGGTAGTTGCAGACAATGTTCTTATATAACCAAAGAATAAGTTATTAGTTTTAGATAATGCCATGAGAACTAAAGTTGTTTTTTTAAAGAGATAATTGTAATAAAACTAAGATAGTGCATTTGGTCAAATGTGAAAGTTGTACAGGTTTCTATATATAGGAAAAATGGAATGTACACTAAAAAATAGAAGTTATGTTCTTACCATAACGTTCCATGTTAGTTGTCTTCTTCTCGCCTTCTTTCTTGCTGGATGGGTTCGGAGCCGACCTGCCCGACTCGCCACTCTAAAAGCTCGAGAGTTGGTTCCACCGGCTCGAGGCTCCCCCTATATCCCACAATGCTAGGCGTGAGTTACCTCAGATCTCGTTTGTAAGCTAGGCCCAGCTTATAATAGCAATAGAATAATTATAAACAAAGTCCACTTCTATAAACCAGGGAGAAGAGAAGGGTGACCTACATCCTGATCCAGGAAAATATGCACAGCAGCATATACCTAAAGTAAAGAGGTGGTAGAAAGAGAGGTCACAATCAAACTCCTCTAGGTCTGTCCAGGCCAGGGGAAGGAGGGGGACGAAGAAAGAAGGCGAGAAGAAGACAACTAACATGGAACGTTATGGTAAGAACATAACTTCTATATGTTAAGTTGTCTATCTCGCCTTCATTCTTGCTGGATGGGACCGCGTCCCTAGCACCTTGTCCCGGGTGGCCTAACGGAACAGACTCTTGAGAACAGTGGAACCAAAGTTAGCTCTATGCCTAGAAGCTAAATCCAACTTATAATGAGAAATGAAAGTGTGAGGAGTAGCCCAAGTAGCCGCTGCACAAATGGTGTCAATAGGCAGTCTGTCTTGGAAGGCTATAGAAGTAGCCAAAGCTCTGGTGGAATGGGCTTTAGGTTTGTTAGGCAGCTTTTGGTGTCTAATTTCATAAACAAGGGAAATCATAGAGATGTTAGCCATCTAGATAATGATACCTTTGAAACTGAAAGTCCCTTTCTGCCTTCTGCATAAGAGACAAACAGCTGGTCAGATTTTCTGAATTGTTTGGTTCTATCCAAATAGTACCTTAACTGACGATGAACATCTAGCCAATGCAATTTTTGTTCAGACCTGTTAGAATATTCTGGAAAAAACACAGGGAGGTCAATGCTTTGATTCAGATTAGACGCCGAGGCTATCTTAGGTAAAAAGGACGGGTTGGTTCAGAAGATACCCTGTCCTTATGGAACAACAGATAAGGAGGTCGACAGCTGAGTGCATGAAGTTCTGAAACTCTTCTAGCTGAAGTAATAGCTACCAGAAAGAGTGTCTTCCATGATAGCAATTTTAAAGAACAGGAGGCTGCAGGTTCAAAAGGGGAAAGAATCAAAGAACTAAGAACTAAATTTAGGTCCCAAGGAGGAGGAGGATTTCTTATAGGAGGTCTGAGTAGAAAAACTCCCTTCAAAAAAGCTTTGCAAAGCTTGTGGGACATTATGGCAGACTCTGAAATGCCCACATGAAAGTTAGAAATAGCTGCCAATTGAACTTTAAGAGTAGAAGGAGATGAACCTGCATGGAAGAGTTCAGCTAGAAAATCAAGGACCATTTGGATGGAAGCAGTGAAAGGATCTATATCCCTTCCTTGAGCCCAATAGGCGAAACGTTTCCACTTACTCAAATAAATCTTTCGAGTGGAAGATTTATGGGAAGCTATCAAAATATCTCTAACAGAGTGAGATATTTGAGGAAGCCTGGCTAAGGTTGGAATAGGAGGAACCAAGCAGTGAGGTTCAGAGAGGGAAGGGAGCGATGAAACTGACCCGACTGATGGATCAAAAGATCTGGAACTAGGTCCAGATGCCAAGGTTGCTCCAACAGAAAATGATGTAGAAAGGGGAACCAAACCTGTCGAGGCCAGTAAGGAGCAATGAGGATCAAGCAGGCCTTCTGAGCGATAGCTTTCTGTATCACTTGAGAGATTAGTGGGAAGGGAGGAAATGCATACAGAAGTCCCCGGGCCAAACTTGGACTAGAGCGCCTCTGCTGGGCTGGCCTGGTAGCGGGAATAGGGTGAAATAATCTCTGCACTTGCTGTTTTGGGGAGTAGCAAAAAGATCGCAGCAAGGCTGACCCCACTTGAGAAAAATTTCTCTCACCACAGAGTCTTTCAGAGACCACTCATGAGGCATGAGGATAGCTCTGCTCAACTTGTCCGCAATTTGATTGGACTTCCCGGGGATGTGCGTTGCTATCAGAAACCGTTGAGAAGAAATCGCCCATTGCCACAGTCTGAGTGCTTCTCGACACAGGGGGTAGGACCTGGTTCCGCCTTGTTTGTTGATATACCACACTACAGACATATTGTCCGTCTGGATTGCTATCGTTCCCAAGGGAAGAGAGTCTTGAAGGGCTTGCAACGCTAAAAGCGCTGCTCTCATCTCTAGAACATTTATGTGCAAGTGGCATTCGTCTGGTTGCCATGTGCCCTGGACAGTTCTGCCCTGATAATGCCCCCCCACCCGATCAGGGAGGCGTCCGTTGTCAAAGTAGCAACCGGAGGGGAAGGTACAAAAGGTCTTCCCAATAAGAGCTGAGGGGAAGACATCCACCACAGAAGATGATTTCTGCATGTTTGCGTGATCATAATGGTATGGGACATCGGAAGTTGCTGGTATGACCATTGTGTGAAGAGCATCCATTGAAGGATTCTCATGTGGAACCTGGCTAATGGAAGCAGAGGTATGGCAGCCGCCATAATCCCCAACACTTTCAGAACTAACCTGGCTTTGACTCTGTTGCTGCTGAAGAGGAGTGAGACCAGTTTGTGTATGTCTGCTATTCTCTGATGTGTTAGTCTCGCAGACATGTTGACTGTGTCTAGATTTGTGCCTATGAAGGTAATAGTACGACAAGGCGACAAAACAGACTTTTCGCAATTTACTGAAATGCCTAACTTTTGACAAATGCGAAAGGTGTAGTCCCTGGCCATTTGGAGAAGATGCTTGGTGGGAGCTGTGAGGAGCCAGTCGTCCAAATATGGAAACACCTGGAATCCTTGACGTCTCAGGTGAGAAGCTACCACTGCCATGCATTTGGTAAACACCCGGGGGGCAGTGGTGAGACCAAAGGGCAGGGCCCTGAATTGAAAATGACTGGTTCCCAGCCTGAAGCGGAGGAATCTTCTGGAGCGTCTGTTCATTTTATGTGATAGTACGCATCCTGAAGGTCTATAGAGCACATCCAGTTTCCCTTTCCCAAAAGGGGAAGGATGGACTGCAGTGTGACCATCCGAAATCTTGTTTTCTTGACTGACTTGTTCAAGATACTGAGATCCAAAATTGGTCTCCAGTCCCCTGTTTTCTTTGGAACTAAAAAGAACCTGGAGTAGATTCCGGATCCTTGCTGGTCTGCTGGAACTGGCTGAATTGCTCTTCATGCAAGCAGCTTTGAAATTTCCAAAACTGCAAGATCCCTTTGAGCGGGTGGTACATCTGGAAGGGATTTTTTTGATTGGTTTGGAATGCGAACGAAGGGAATGGAATAGCCTTCGGAAATGATGGACTGTACCCATTTGTCTTGAGTCAGGGATAGCCAGGCTTCTGGGTACAGTGACAATCTTCCCCCGACTGCCTCCGAAGGTGGGCAGTCGGGCAACACCTCAGGGATGCTGAAAGGGCTTATCAGAGAAGGCTTCTCGATTGCCCTGGTTCTATGGACCCCCTGCCTCTAGGGCTTATCGCCTACCATTGTTGTTCCCCTCTGCCTCTGGCGGGAACCGACTCTGTGCGCCAGGCGAAGACCCTTGAGATTGTTTGCGGAACCACATTTTCCCACTTTTCTGGCCTTTGGGGTAAGGCCTAGAAGGAGTAGAAAAATGGACTCCGATGGCAGAAAGAGTCTTGCCATCTGTCTCGCACCTAGTCAAGGTTTCTTTCACTTGAGGACCAAAGAGAGATGATCCATCAAACGGGGAATTAGTGAAAGACGTTTTAAAGGGGTCCGCAAAGTTGCATAGCCGCATCCAGGCATGCCTACGTAAGGCCACACCTGTCCCTGCGGCCCTGCTCGCTCCATCAGCCGCATAAGAAAGGAGGCGCATGGAGGAGTTAGCTATGGAGTTCAGGGTAGCCAGCTGGGTGTTCATCTTGTCTTGAAAACCTGCAGCCGTAGGATCCTTCAACATGTCACTCGCTTCTTTGATCAAGTCTCTTTGAAGATGAGTAAAATGGCATAGGTAGTTCAGCTTAACGCATAGCAAAGGTCGCTGACGAGAACATCCGCTTCCGCACCTGTCCATAGACCTAGATTCTTTGTTAGGGGATGAACAGGCACTGAAGGATCAGCTAGTTCCTTCTTGGTGGCAGCAGCTACCACCATAGCATCCACAGAAACACCTTTTGTGAGAAATTGCTTGTCAGTTGGTGCTGTTATAAATTTGGAGGGTCTCCTGGGGTAGGGTCCACTGAATCAGGAGCCGCCCAAGCCTTCTTTGCAACCACCTGCATGAGGGGATCAAAGGGGGGGGACACCCAGGAGGTGGAAGGGCGAGAGCCAAACGCCTCAAGATACACAGATTCATCCTCCAAAGGGTTGAGGGCTGGCCAATTTCCCTCTGTTTCAGGATCTCTAGAATGTCTGCAAAGAGACATCTTCACAAGGGGAACGTGGGGAACCCTGCGAATCCTCTAAAACTGTGTCAGAGGTGACAGACTCAGGTGAGTCTATGTGCTTCCTCTTACACTTTCTCTTCCTAGGGGGCTCCCCTGCCAATTCAGGAGAGGCCTCAGAAGAGGATGAGATCCCCACAGGGGATTCTTGAGGTGCTTGCTCTCTGCGGTCTGGGATGAGGGAGTGAGTCGACATAACCAAAGGCACCGAAGTGGGAGGGGCGGACGGAGCCGACTGTGGAGTCGAACAAGGTTCCAACACACTCCGCATGACCTCAAATGCACCCCTGTCAGGCAGAGCCAGAGGTCCCCGCCCAAGCTGAGAACCTCCTCGGCACCGACAGAGATGGCTCGAGGCCGATGTCGGAGCCGAACTCACCAGCGCCAAGCACCGAGAGGGAGAGGGGGTCGGACAAGGGTCCGATGCCACTCACCCCTCGAGCCGACGAGGGAAGCCCGGCGCCGAGATTCTTCAAAAGAAGAAATCGGAGCCGACGACGGAGCCGAAGACAAATGTATCGGCTCCGACACTACCACAGTCTCGGTCCCGAGACGCCCCGGCTCCGAGCTCAAAGGAGTCGGAGGAGGAATATTTATTGGAACAAGTTGAGGCATCGACTGATGAGTCGGACTCTGGAGCATTTGGGCCAGTGCCTCGGACTTCAAAAGTCTACTCACTACCCTCTGGAGGACGTGATCCGAGAGCCTCGATGACCTGGAGGAGTGAGATCTATGGCTCCGTTCAGACAGCAGGGGAGACGCTGGAGCCGAATGAACGGAGCCAAGGGACGGTGACCTCGATCTCTTTCTAGATGTCTGCTCCGATGGTCTGATCGGAGCCGACCCAGTAATCTCTAATGCCTCGGCTCCGGCCGGAGCCGAGGAAACCACGGATACTGCAGTCAAAGACTCATCGGCTCCAGCCGGAGCCGATGAAGCAGTAGGCTTCTGAACCTTAGGCCTCGACTCTGAAGCTGGAGTCGAGGTCTTAGAAGCCTTAGAAGGTTTCCGATGACACAGAAAGGGAACCTTCAGGCTTAATTAAACCCCTCAAAATGAGTTTATTTTTTCTCTCCTGCAGGACTCTAGGGCTGAAGCCATGGCATACAGCACAAGAGTCCTGCAGGTGTAAAGGTCCCAGGCAATACACACAAGAAGTGTGACCGCCTGTCAGAGACATTTTCTGACAGCACGAGTCACACTTCTTGAAGCCTGAGACCTTGTATCCTTGGACATATTCAAGGAACCGAAGTGTAATCACACACAGAAAACACACACACACAGATTACACTAATAGGGTTCAAAGGGAATTATTTAAACTAAAGGTAAGTTAAAAAAGAACTCCCTAATTAAAACACATACACACCCTAAGGATAGGGAAGGAAGGGCCCGAAGGCCTTGGGAAAGAACTATAAGTTCTTTAGAAAAAAAGGGGGCTGGATAAAAGGTAGAAGGGATAATAAGTCCACTACACTAAAGGGAAAGAAAAATACACAGAGCTAGCCTAAGTCTAAGAATTTAAACTAGTCTAACTTTCACTAACCTGGAGCCGGTAGAAAACACACCTCGATCGCTGTAGCGGCAAACGAGATCTGAGGTAACTCACGCCTAGCATTGTGGGATATAGGGGGAGCCTCGAGCCGGTGGAACCAACTCTCGAGCTTTTAGAGTGGCCGAGTCGGAGCCGAGGTCGGCTCCGAACCCATCCAGCAAGAATGAAGGCGAGATAGACAACTTAACATCAAGAATTTATGAAAATATGAATGATCTGAAAAATGGGAAGGAAACAAATGCGCTGTTTAAACATTCCTCTCTATGCAATAACTTTACTAAATTTACTTTTGGTATTATTCACCAGATAAGCTTGGATCCCAGGGGTGGAGACTGGAAGAATGTCTTAAACAACAAGAAAAATATTTTGGCAATTTAGGGCTGCTATGTTCCCCCCTGGGCTAAAGGAGTCTATATTATGCCAGTATTAAAAACAGGGCTAATAAATTGTAGGCATAACTATCTAACAGAATTCAAAGGGTTTTAAGGTCATTGTTTATTTTTAAAGCAGACATTTTATGTTATTTTAAACCATATAGCACAGGGTTGAATGTATACGTATATAATGAATTCTTTCTTTCCAATTTAATTCAGCTGTTTAATTGGTAAATTGATGCAATTTATTCTGTTGAGGCAGTGTATTTAACTGATGTTAGTGAGGATGGAATTGTATTCTGATGAAGTCCCCGGACTGGTTGGGACGAAAGCGCTCAATACTATGTGTTTCATTAAAGGATTTTATTTTTACCATTAGGACCCTCTTTGTTCAGTGTGTTTTTGGATTTGTTCTATTCAATTAGACCAGCTACTACACAGACAGGAAGTAAAGGTGGAGGTGTATACATTTACATAAAAAATAAATATACTTCAAAGCTGGTCAAACAGGATGATGCACTTGACCTTTTCTATGTTCAAATCACCATAGGCAAAATTGCATACCACTTCCTTGCAAGCTATAGGTCCCCTTTTATGACACAGGAAATCAATAACATGTATTAAAGCTTACTGGAAACAATCACAGACAGCTTTAATTAACCCACTTTTAAATGGGAGTCGTATACAATAGCAGACTTACAGGCACAGATATTCCTGGATTTTGTAAAAACAAACTCCCTGGACCAGATTCTCAATATGCCGACCAGGGGTGCAAGCATACTGGATCTGGGCACAAGAGCTGTAGTAATTGGTTGTTTTGGACCATTTCTAGCTCTTTTGAAGTTCCGTGTTCAAAATCCGCGTTTGCGCGATTGTGCGCATAGCGCAATGCCGGTTAAACTTCTTCTGGCTCCGCCAAGTCTGCTTTTCAAATGTTCCCTTAAGGAAGCTCTACTCTTAGTATAATCAGACTACTCGCTATATTATAAGCCTAGCACTTGTTCTCAAAACTTCTCTACTAAGTAAGCACTCTCATACTAAGTAAGCACTACATCCACCTACCACCCCTGTGAATATCCACTTCCCTTAAAGGCACAGCACTCCCTTATACTGTTCTAGCATGTCGAGTGGTAGATTACTGGCGTCCTCTCCAGTTCAGCTGGTTAATCTGGGTATCTTGAGACAATGCTACAATTGTCTCATGTACACAGACAACCCTCTCCTCCTCCCAACAAACACAAATACATGTGAGAGATGCAACTATATAGCCAAAATGGAGGCTGAACTCTCTCAACTCAGGGCTGGCATGACCAGACAGGAGGAGATGGTAACCACACACACAACAAACCCAGTCCCACATAGACCTACCACAACTGCAAACCAAACACATAAAAACACAAAGACATACTCGGAGGCTCTAATAAAAAACTTACCAAAACAACAGAGGCTCCCAAAGCAGACATCCAAAAATCCACCACCTCAAAACAAAACACATGCAACACATACTTCAATAAATCAGTGTGTCAATCAATCACAGCCCTTAAGGCCAAACACCATGCCTGATACACTAGTAATAGGTGACTCTATAGTCAGACACACTGATGTCCTGCTTACCAGGCTGAACAAGGAGAGGGTGACTGTGAGCTGCCTATCGGGAGCTAGAATCCGCCACATAACACACGCACTCAGGTCACTCCAAAGCAAGTACAAATATGACTCTGTCATTGTCCATGCTGGCGTGAATGACCCGAGACGTACCTCCCTGGACTACATGAAAAGAGACATAGAGGAGCTCTCTGATTATGTAGCCCAGGCTGGTATGACCATGACCCTGAGCAGCATCTTGCCCTCACCAAGAATGATACCACAATACAAAGACAAGATGACCAGCTTTAATAATTGGCTCAAGTACTGGTGTCATTCTAAGGGGATCCAATGTCTGTCTGCCTGGGATGACATGTTGGACAAGCCATGCTGCTTCACAAGGGATGGCTTGCACCTGTCACCACTGGGTTTCCGGATATCGGCTAAGGCTCTTGCCACCCCCATACTGCCTTTTTTAGGCAAGGCTCAAAAGACAAACCCACTTCCTTAGAAAACAAAAATGGAAAAAAAACTAAGGGTAATGCTGCTCAACGCCAGAAGTCTAAATCTCAAGATGCAGGCACTCTATGCACTCCTCAGTATGGAGAACATAGAAGTCTATGC
The DNA here is from genome assembly GCF_019279795.1 of Protopterus annectens. Taxonomy (NCBI): domain Eukaryota; kingdom Metazoa; phylum Chordata; order Ceratodontiformes; family Protopteridae; genus Protopterus; species Protopterus annectens. The sequence goes on from NC_056736.1 coordinate 542,871,112, forward strand.
AGTAACTGAAACCTGGTTCAAGGCTCTTGAGAGCACCCCCAGCGCTACCAGGCTATACCTCGTATCATGCTTTTCGGTCCCAAAACCCGGGCCGAACCACAAAGGGAGGGGGGGTGTCCATATTCATCAAGGACACCCACACCTCCAGGTTAGTAGCAACACATGAAGCATTGGAGACCATACAGGTGCAACTAACCATAGGCAAAACTGCTATACAACTGGTAGCATTTTACAGACCACCCTCCCAATCTCAGGAACCCCACTCAGCCTTCCTGAAGACATTGGAGGATATGAATGTATCACAAAATAACATCATACTGAGAGACTTCAACTACCCTAACATAGATTGGGTACATTATTCTAGCCCTAACACCCTAGCTCAAAGGTTCCTGGAATTCATAAATTCAAGTGCCCTGGAACAACTAGTCACCTCTCCCACTAGGGGAGATAATATACTAGACCTGATCATCACAAACATGGGGACAAAATGCTCCACACCGGAGGTATACCCCTCACTAGTGAGATCTGACCACAAACTAATCACCCTGGATATACATATCCCACCTCCACCCCCAGCACAAAAGACCACAGTGAAAAACTTCTCAAAAGCAGACTTCACTCTTCTTAAGACTGGGATGGTATGCTTTAAGCCCACTGGGCCAGTGGATACCACATCCCACAATGCTGAATCCTTCACAAATGCTTTCTATGGACATCTCCAAGAATGCATGGATCATGCAATCCCAAATAAATCCAAGTCCCTCTCCACCAAAGGCAAGCGTCCTGTCTGGTGGACCTCAGCCATTAACAAATTGTATAACAAAAGAAGGAAGCTACTGCACGACAGAGCAAAATCCCATAAAGGGAAGACATCTCTGATAAACATTAGCAGAAAACTATGTTCTCTCACAAAAACATCCAAGGCCAACTTTGAGAGAAAAATCGCTAAGGACACTAAAGATAACCACAAAGCCTTCTTCAGCTATGTCAGAAACCTGGGCGGAAACACTCAGATATGCTCAGAGTTAGTTCACAACAAAAAATACACTGAACCCACAGATATTGCCAACATTCTGCCTGACAGGTTCAGTGCAAATTTCTCCCCTCCCTCACCCCCAAAAGAAGAAATACTTATCCCAGCTGAATGTAATCTCCCTGTCATCTCAGATGTCCAGGTGAGAGCCGCCCTCAGCAAAACTAAAAACACAGCATCAATGGGACCTGACGGTATCCCAGGTTGCGTGCTATGTGAACTCCAAGAGGAGCTAAACCCGCACATAAAAATGCTATTTAACCTTAGCCTTACTACAGGATATGTACCTGAACACTGGCGTACAGCAACAGTGGTCCCACTCCACAAAGGGGGTACCTCTACAGACCCTGGGAACTACTGCCCCATAAGCTTAACCAGCCTGGTCTGCAAAGCTATGGAAAGAATCATTATGGAACTCATAAACAGAGACACTGGGGACCTACAGACACTTGACCCCACCCAGTTCGGCTTTGTAAAGGGCAGATCCTGCCTTTTGAACCTGGTTGACTTTTTCGAAACAGTCAATAGAGCCACTGATGAGGGCAAAGCAGTCCATACAGCCTACCTGGACTTGGCTAAAGCCTTCGACACAATACCCCACTCAGGCATCACATATAAGCTCAACAGCTTAAATGTAAACCCTTATGTCACTAGATGGGTTGCAAACTGGCTCAAGGACAGAACCCATAAAGTTAAAATCGCTGGAGCAATGTCAGACTCAAAGCCAGTCACAAGTGGTGTCCCACAGGGATCTGTCCTGGGACCCCTCTTGTTCAGCATTTATTTCTCAGATGTTAAAGCAAACATGGGAGGGTTGTGGCTGACAAAGTTCACAGATGACTGCAAACTAGGCGCCATAGTCGATACACCAGCGGACACATACATCCTACAAAAAGGCCTCACAGAAACGGACAACTGGTGCCGGAGTCATGGCCTTAAACTAAATGCCAAAAAATGTATAGTCACCCCTTTGGGAAAAACAAAGTACCCACAAATTATCACATAGACAGCAACCCACTGAGTACGGAAAAAGTAATCAGAGACCTAGGGACCCAAGTCGACAGCGACCTCTCATTTGACACCCACGTTGCCAAAGTGGTTAGAAAAACATTCTACCTTGCACACCTTATCATGAAGGGATTCACATCCAGATCCAAGGATGTCATTGTACCCCTATACTCCTCCCTCATCAGACCCATGATTGAGTACAATGCCCCATTTGGTATGTACCTCACCCGGCATTTGCAACAGCTGGAGAGACCACAAAAGTACCTCACCAAGAGGATCAAGGGTCTCCAACATATGTCTTATTCTGCCAGACTAAAGAAACTCCAGCTCTGTTCAGTAGCATACCGCCTGCTCAGAGGTGATCTCTGCCTGACGTACAAGGCCATGTCCAATGAGGAACTGATGGACATGCTCCACCTCAAAAAATCCAAATCCATCAGAACCACGAGAGCTAAAGACTTAAACCTCGGCACAAGTATGAATAGGACATGCTGGAGGAATATATTCATAACCCAGAGGCTTCCCATGCTCTGGAACAAGATCCCAGTTCATGTTAGGCAGAGCCCCTCACTGACTCTCTTCAAGAGAAATCTTGATGAGTGGATGGGAGATCGTAAGTTTACCCCAGGGGTCACATCTGTGTCACTACTAGACAGGGGCACAGTAAACTAATTCTATTATATAAGGGGACCTTTCACTGTGTCACTACTAGACAGAGGCACAGTATTCTAAATTTACTCTGTGCATTTTTGTACCATTTTATGGGGTGGCGAAAGCCACATCACTATGGCTAGGCTTACAAATGCCCCAGGGCAGATAGCCTAGTACTAAACTATGAAACTATAATATGGGAGAGTGCTTCACACCCGCTACTGTAATGTCCTCTCTGGAAAGGTTAGACCACAAAACAGTCTCCTTAGAAGTAAAAATAAAACTTGGAACCCCAGCTAAACCTGTAAAGTTCAGGAACTACTCTAAGTCTAACTTCCTACTATTAAGTGATAACCTGGCAAAATTTTAAGCCCCCCATAAACCATGAGAACACTGCTGCCTACATGGAACTGTTCACAGAAACTCTATACAGGTATGCTAATAGCTGCATCGAAGCAGCTGTACTCGCCAAGAATAAGAACAGAACTAACTCAAAAATAGGCCAGCCTGGTGGAATCATATCATCAGTAGGCTCTATAACAGAAGGAAGAAAATCATGGCAAAAAATCAGGAGTTATAGCATCCAGCTGGATAACAGCACTCGCATCAAACTAAGCAAGCAACTCTGAGGAAAAATAAACCCTACCAAAGTCAAATTTTAAGAAAACTTGGCCTCCCAGGCCAAGGTAATCTGCAAGGCATTATTTAAGTAATGCTTGCAACCTCAAAGGCAATATACAATTGTGTGCAGAGCTCATTGTTAATGGAGCCACCTATACTAAGCCAGAAGATACAGTAAACCTACTGGCAGACAAATTCAGCTCTAACTTTATCCCCCCCCCCAACTTCCCATCAGGAAATGACATTAAATATAACTCCCCCTACTACCACTAGGGAACAGGTTCTAAATGCTCTCCCTAAGGCCAAGAACACTGCATTAATGGGCCCAGACAATATCCCAGGATGCCTTCTAAATAGCATGAAACCTGACCTATCAGGCACTCTGGAATTACTATTTAACCACGGCCTCCAAACAGGATTGGTGCGTAACAAATGGAGAACAACAACATTCTTCCCTCTGAACAAAGGTGGGCCATCTACAGACCCTTGAAACTACGGACATGCAAGTCTCACTAGTCTCCTCATATGCAAAGCCATTTAAAGATATATCATGGAAATGATCACTAATGACACAGGAAACTTCCAGACACTGGACCCAACCCAACTTGGTTTTGTCAAGGGCAGGTCATGCCTACTCAACCTGGTGGACTTCTTTGAGAAGGTCACTAAAGCAATGGATGAGGGCAAAATGGATCACACTGCTTACCTTGACCTGGCCAAGGCATTTGAAACAGTACCCCATTAGGGCATTGTTGACAAACTTAGCAAGTTAGGTATAAACCCTAATGTCACCTGATGGATAGCCAGCTGGCTTACAGACAGACCCAGTAAGTTAGAACTGGGGAGTCCACCTCTGCATAGAAGTCAGTCACAAGTGTAGCCCCATCAGGGATTGGTCATGGGACTGCTCCTGTTTGGCATTTACTTTGCTGAAGTCAAGACCAAGGGTCGAGGGCCTCTGGCTGACCGTACCTGCAGTCAACTGCAAATCAGGAGCAGTCAGAGAATCCTCACTATCCCTGGCTATCACAACCCTGGGAGGACCCTAACAAAGGATATTCCGTAGCACTGCTGAGCCAGAACCTGTTCTGTTCCTAGAGACCATATCAAACTTGTAATGAACAATAAAGGTATGTGGATTAGCCCAGGCTGCAACTACACAAATATCATCCAAGGATGCTCTAGATTAAAAGGCAGAAAAAAACGCTATAGAACTAAATGGGCCCCAGGAGATTTTGCTAAAGATAAACCAAAGGTTACACAATCAGTCAACCACTTGGTCAGTGGAACTTTAGATACTGGTTTGCCTACTCTGGTAGGAAAAAAAGGAAACAACTGGTTACATTTCCTAAAGTCTTTGGTTCTGTGAAGGTAGAAACAAAGCTGTCTATGCACATCTAACATGTGTAACTTACTCTCCTTTGACTGGAAGATTCATGATCTGGCTAATATTTGACTCAGAAGCTACTTTAGGCAAAAAAGAAAGGCAAGTCTGCAATGAAACGCTGTCCATATTAAAAATTAGATAAGGAGGGTTTGAAGACAGAGCCTGGAGTTCAGATACTCTTCTAGCTAATGTAATAGCCACTGGAAAAATGGATTTCCAAGAAAAAAATTGAGGTCAGCTTTGGCAGAATTCTCAAATGGTGATTGAATTAAGGCCTGAAGCATTATAGTTAAATCCCAAGGTGGAGTAGGGTCTTTCAATGGAGGTCTAAGCAGAAAAGCTCCATTAAGAAAGGCCTTGCAAAGTTTAGAAGAAGCTAAGGAAGCATTATTTTCACCCAGGTGAAAATTAGAAATGGCCACCAAATGAATTTTAATAGTCAGGAAACAAGCCCCTTCACTAAAAATTGAAGCTAAAAATTCAAGGACATCTGGGACAGGTGCACAAATCTCTTCCACCTACTCCTGTAGATCTTTCTACTAGAAGCCTTGTGAGAAGATAAAATTTGATGGATGGGGGAGGGGACCCTGGGCTGTCTAGCAATCAGTGGAACTGGAAAAAACATGAGTCAACTTAAGGCCCGATATGGCTGGGTGAGTCATGTCTGTCAGGTGAGACAAGAGGTCTGGAGTTGTATCCAGAATCCAAGATGGATGCAGATGATGAGGCCAGAGAAACAAGAACCAAATCTGATGAGGTCAAAAAGTGCAATGAGGATAACTGTGCTCTTCAACTGGACTGCTTTCTGAAGAAACTTGGGAATTAGAAGTAAGGATGGAAGGGCATAAAGGAGACCGAAGGGCCAATTGTGAACTACAGCATCTCTCTGCGACTCCCAGGTGGAGGGATCAGGGCAAAGAAACTGTTGCAATTGTTGTTGAGGGGAGAAGCAAAAAGATCACAGCATGGCTGGCCCCATTGAAGGAAAATTTGTTTCTGCTACACTGACACTGACAGACCACTTGTAAGACATCAGAGCAGGCTTGCTTAATTTGCCCACACTCATGTTGGATTTCCCCAGACACTGTATTATTAGAAAATGACTGGAAGAGATTGCTCATTGCCATACTCTCATAGCTTCTTGACAAAGAGGCTAAGATTTTGTTCCCTCCATTTGTTGATGTACCAGATTACAGACATGTTGTCTGTCTTGTACAGCAATTGTCCTGGATGGGAGAATATCTTTAAATGCCTGCAATACTAGGAGGACTGCTATCAACTCCAGGACACTGATATGCATCTGGGCCTCTATGGGGGACCACGTACCTTGAACTATCCTTCCCAAGTAGTGCCCTCCCACCAGAGCTGGGAGGTATCCATGGTTGCCGTGGCCTTGGGGAGGGAAAGAACAAAGGGACAGCCTTCATGGAGCTGGTTTGAGTGAATCCACCATAAAAGGTAACTTTTGCATGCTTGAGTTATTGTGATTGACATGGATAACGGATGTAGAATGGACCATTGAGTCGAGATTCCACTGAAGAATTCTCACATGGAACCTGACCAGCGGAATAAGGTTGTTATCTGCTGTCATGGAAGTCAAAGCTTGAAGTATCAGTCAGGCATAGCTGCTGTCATGGAACTCCAAGCCTGAAATATCAGTCAGGCCAGAAGGATGAATTCTGGATCAATTTTTTTGACTTGGGATTGCAGAGGGCTTATTTGATTTAAGGGAAGAGAAGCTATATGACTGACTGTATCCAAACAAGCACCTGTGAACTCCAGACTTTGTCTTGGTATGAGTGATTTGTTGTAATTGACTGATATTTTTTGATGGAAGTATAGCTGGAGCAAGTAATCCCTTGCTTGTATCAGATGATGCCTGGTTGAAGCAGTCAGGATCCAGTCATCTAGACATGGAAAAATCCGGAATCCTAGCAGTCTCAAGTGAGCTGCTAAAACTGCCATGCATTTGGTGAACACCCTGAGGGGTTGTGGTGAGACCAAAAAGTAGTGCTCTGAACTGATAATGTGTAGGTATCTATTGGAGCTCCTGTTCATTTTGATGTAATAGTACACATCCTGAAGATCTATCAAGCACATTCAACTGTCCTTCCACAGAAGAGGCAGAATGGACTGAACAGTGACCATCAGAAACTTTGTATACTGCATGAACTGATTTAATCTGCTGAGATCCAGAAATGGACTCAAGTCCCCTATCTTTTTTTGGCCCCCAGAAGAACCCCAAGTAAGTTCTGAATGCTCTCTGGTCTGGGGAGACCTCTTGGATGACTCTCTTGTGTAGCATATTTTGTATCTCTAGATATGCTGCTTCCCTCTGACTGGGTGGAACATTGTAGATTTTCTTCCAAACTATTGAAGGGGATTGAGGAAATGATACAATATAAACTCTGGATATAATTCTCTGCACCCATGAATCTTTTGTGACAGTTAGCCAGGCTATCTTGTGCAGGGATAGACTACCCCAAACTGCCTCCAGAGGGGAACAGTTGGGCCTCCTTTGAGGAGAACTGATAGGTCCTAGATGAGAAAGAATCTCTAGATCCCTGGTTTTGTGGACCACCTCTGCTGCAAGGGTGGTGACTTCTATTCCAGTTCCCTCCCTCTGCCCCAGAAGGAACCATCTCCGCATGACTCCTGGAAAGAATTCTGGGACTTCTTGAACCACATCCTTCTACCACCTCGCTGGTTTCTAGAGAAGGGCCTATTAGGGGTAGAAAAACATACACCCACAGCAGACAGAGTCTTTTCTTCTTTTCTGCTTGCACCTGTAGTGCGTGTCCTTAAACTTGGGGCCAAAAATAGATGATCCATCAAAGGGCACATTGACAAATGAAGACTTAAATGGTTCTGCAAAGTCACATAAGTGCATCCAAGCAGGTCTTCTAATGGCTATGTCTGAACCTGCCATGGCATGGGAAATCAACTTCATGGACGAATCAGAGACAGATTGGAGGGTGGCCAGCTGCAAGGAAATTCTATTCCCATCCTCAGAGGGCATGGACTGCAAAAGAAATCTGGTAAACCCCTTGATCAAATTTCTTTGTAATCAGGTAAAATGCCAAATAATTCAGCAAGCTAAGTGTGTCCAGTGTCCTAGACACCCTGTTAGGAAGACAGATGGAGGAACTCTGCTCTGCTAGTTCCTTTCCTGTAGCTGCAGCAACAACCATGGCATCAACAAGGACTTCCTTACTCAAATGTGCACAGTCTTTTGCAGGGGCAAGAATCTTAGCCAGTCTCTTAGAAATTGGCTCAACCATGTCTGTCTCCCTCCATGCCTGCTGAGAGACCAGGTCTACAAGCTCTTGGCCAGGGGGTTCACCCAAGAGGTAGATGGGCCAGACCCAAAAGCCTCCAGATACACTAATTCCTCTTGGAAGGGGGTTACTGAAAGACCAAACAACTCTGAGGAGCTCCAGAGTGTCAAAAAAAGAGACATCAGGTGGTGATCTTGGGGACCCCTCCCCTTCATCAAAATCAGTGACCTCAGTGACAGATTCCTGCGGGGAATCTAACTGCCTCCATTTGCATGTTCTCTTACAACTTCCTCAGTGAGGTGTCGTGAGAAAGTATCAGAAGAGATAACAGTGCCATGGTGGACTGGCTGAAGGCTTGGTCGGGCTAGCTGTCTCAGTTGAAGAGACAATCGTGTCTCAGAACACAGAACACAATGAGGTAAAGTTGTCTAATCCGATGGTGGCACAGATGTCTGCTCTTTAGGTACAGAAAAGACTCCCTGTACTACATCAAAAGTAGTGCACCTACGAGGCACAAAAGTCAACAGATCCAAAACTGAACCATCTTGGATCATCAGCCTCTGCATCCCATCAACACTCAACTCGAAGAGGGAGTTGGAACTGAGCTATCTAGTGCTGAGATTCCAAGGGGGAGAGATGGCTCTGAAAGCTTCAGAGTCAATTCCAAGGCCCCAGACCCAGCACCGATGCTTCAGCTCCTGAGAGTCTTCCGGCTCTGAGATGCTCAGTGCCAGTCAACTCAAAAGAACCATTGGAGTCGAAGAAACACTCTTCGTATCCTAAGAGACCCCCAAGAATCTTGGATCCGATGGATCCGAAACAAAAGGATGGATAGTAGAAGGAAAAATCCAAGGGAAAGTGGTCCATGGTTGGCTCTCAAGCCCAGAGGGGATAGGAGCCAAAAGGACCCCCATCTGTATCTGTGTTCTGAGGAACTTGCTCATCACCCTGTCCACATCTACTTTGGAGAGACTTTTGGAGGACCAAAGAAAGGAGGTTGTGGAAGGGGGTCCAGAATACCTTCTGAGTGATTCCTCAAGAAATGGAGAGGGAAGCCTAAATGAAATAGGCTCCAACAGTAAAGGAGGAGTTTGGATCCAAGGAGATTTTGCAGCATGAGAAGTTAGATCTGGTAAATTTGGATCCCATTTTTTTAAGACCTTGGCAGGTGGTTCTGAGAAAGGAGACAAGGTTGAAGTAGGAGGACAGACAGGAGATCTTTTTGGAGTCTCCCTGTCCTTGGCTTGAGGATTGCCTTTGGGTTTATCGGGCTTCTCAGGGGGTTGAACTCCAGCTACCAAAGAAGATGATTTAGAAGGTAAGAGACCCCTTAAAATCAGTTGTTTTTGGGATCAATCAGGACCAGAGAATTGAAACAGGCACAGATACTTCAGTCAATATCCAAGTGAGCCAGGCCCAGACAAACTCATTCCCTGTGGGCATCAAAGTTTGGGATCTCATGTCCACAGGAAATACTGTTAAGCAGAAATTAAACTACTAAGAAAAGTAGAAACCAAGTATCTAACCAACTAACAAGCAAACACTTTTCTCTACAAATAAAGTGAAATGTAAGGGAAATAAGAGAAACTACCAACAATTGTAGTGAAGAGTAGTCTGGGAGTACAAAGGTAGCTATAAAAATTACTTAAGAAAATGACGGTAATTTAGAGCAGCAACCAGCATATAATTAGAGGTAGGAAGAAACAGGTGAAAATATGAAAAAGCTCAAGACTCACGTAAAGCCCATAAGAAAAAAATTCTTAAAGTACATCACACAACTTGAGAGTTTGCAGTCCACATCTGTAACTACTGGCAGCAAATGAGATTTGAAGTATATTAGGCTGGTAGGGCAGTATGGGTAAAGGAAAATGCTTGAGGGTTCTAGGATCATACACATTGGAAGAAGCAACATAGTCAGATCCAAACCCATAACTTGAGGAATGAATGACAAATATCAATATCACATTATCTATTTGCTGATGCGTGGTGTCCAAGGATTTCATTTTGGTTTTGTTGAAACTCATGTTTTGAACTTTTGGATTTTGTTATGCCAGCTTTCAACTTAGATTCATTAAATTAGCCTTATGTAAAGAATTTCATTAAAATTTAAGAAAATTTTCTTTTTGAAAAGAAAATGGAGCCAAACGTGATTTAAATGAAAAACCCATTTAAAATATCATTAAATGTATTTATATTTGTTTACCAGGGTAGTGCACTGATCAATATGAAATTACTTCAACTCCTTTATATAAAGATATGAAGAAAAGCTGTGAAAACAGCAAGTTTTCCTGTCAAAAGATTCAAAATTATGCCTTAGAAGAACAGAATTAACAGCTGCGATTTACTCACAATTATGGCAGTACGAGGCAATGACAGAACTTGACAAAAATGGCCCAGTACAGAAAGTCTGTCCAAAATACATCATAGAATACATAGAAAGGGTTGTAAACCCTTTAGAAAAAAGTCTTACCATAATGTTCCATCTGTGTTGTTGACCTTCTTTCATTCCTTACTGATGGGACAGAGTCCCCAGCTACCTGTAGCCCTGGGTGATCTTCATGAAAGGACATTCCTGAGCACCATGAAGCCAAAAGAAGCTCTACCTCTGGAGGCCAAATCCAACTTGTAATGAAGAATAAAGGTATGAAGTTTGGCCCAAGTCGCAGTTGAGCAAATATCGAGGGAAGCCTTAGCATGGAAAGCTGCTGAAGTTGCCATAGACGTTGTAGAATGTGCTTTCACTCTGTGAGGCAAGGTGATATTGTTCTTGTTGTAGATAAAGGTAATGCAATTTTTCAACCATGATGCCAATTAACTTTTGAGACAGGATGATCTAGTCTTGGTTCAGAAAAGGCCAGAAAAAGTTGGTCTGATTTACGGGTAAATTTAGTTCTGTCCAGGTAGAATCGTATTTGCCTATGAACATCCAGAGAGTGCAGGCAATACTCTACCTTATTAGAACGATTAAGAAAAAATACTGGAAGGTCAACAGACTGGTTGATAGACCGCTCTGACAACACTTTTGGTAAAAAGGAAGAATTAGTTCTCAGTGATGTCCTATCCTTATGGAATATAAGATAGGGATGTTTGATGCATAAGACGAAGTTCTGACAAGCGTTTGGCCGATGTGACTGCAATCAGAAACAAAGTTTTCCACGAGAGATATTTTAAATCACATGAAGACGCAGGTTCAAAGGGGGCAGATGTTAGGGCTTGCAAAGCCAAATCCCAAGTTTTAGAGTGTCTATGTGACATGAGCGAAGAATCCTGAAAACCAATGTGGAAATTTGAAATGTCAGCTAAATGCACACGAATAGTAGAGGCAGACACCCCAGAGGGGAAAAGATGTGATAAGTAATCCAAATCCACCGAAACTGGGGCTGACAAGGGGTCTATTGTTTATTCGCTGCTCATAGAGAAAACCTTTTCCATTTACTGAGATAGATTAGTCTGGTGGACGATTTATGAGACGCGATAAGAATATTGCGCACTGGGGACAAGAGGTTTTCCTGCCTCGCAATCATTGGAAATGGAGAAACCAAGCTGTCAGTTTCAGGGTTGTTAGATTGCGGTGAGTCAGAACCTGCAGATGGGAGATAAACATTGGTGATGGACTGAGGATCCACGGTCGATCTAGCAGGTGAGGCCAGAGTAAGGGGAACCAGACTTGTCAAGGCCAATATGGAGCAATGAGGATCACTTTGCTTTTCAACTGCTGTGCTTTCTTCAGAAAATAGGAGATGAGGGGGAGAGAAGGATATGCATAAAGTAGACCTGAGGGCCAAGCGTGGACTAGAGCATCTCTCGGTGACTGTTCCCGAGGGGCGATCAAGGCAAAATAGTTGCTGCACTTGTAGTTGATTAGGGAGGTGAATAGGTCACAGCAAGGCTGGCCCCAGTGGTTGAAAACTTTTGCCGCTATCACAGGGTTGAGGGACCACTCGTGAGGTTGTAGGATGTACCTGCTTAACTTGTCTGCTACCACGTTGGAGCTCCCAGGAATGTGCATTGCAACTAGAAAACGGTTGGAAGCTATCACCCATTGCCATATTCTTAAGGCCTCTCAGTATAAAGGATAAGATCTATGCCCCCTTGCTTGTTGATGTACCACACCACTGACATGTTGTCTGAATGGACTGCAATAGTCCCTGACAGAAGGATAGAATGGAATGCTTGCAACGCTAGTAGCACCACCCTCAGTTCTAGGACACTGACATGCAAAATCTGTCTCCAACCAGGTGCCTTGGACAGAGTTTCCCTGACACAGCCCCCACCCCATCAAATGATCAGAGTCAGATAATACAAAAAAAAATACAGGGAATTATTTTTTTCATGGAAGGATGGTAGAAGTTTGCAAAAGTCTTCATGAAGAGGTGTAAGTATTAAAATATTCTGTCAGACATAATTAAGAAAATATATCCATAAGATGAAAGGAAAAAAATACTGTTGGATAAGATCCCCCACTTAAAAAAATAATGGGTAGATTAGAGGAGTCGGTCCTTACCAAACATCAAAATCTATGCTACTTATGCTTCTGCAAGAACTCTCTGCAATGAAAAACACATATGCACCCATTCACATGCGTGCTCAAGTAGAAATGCACACACCAGGCAGAGAAACACTAAGTCTTTTATGTAAACTTACATCCATATGTATATAAAAACAGCTGATGCACTTAAAAATACAGGCATTTTCAATGCGTTCTACAAAAGTCTGCATGCTGCTCATAAAACACAATGCAGTAAAACATTTAAAATTATTAATATGAAAAGTTGTGTCCTCAGCCTGCGTTCAAAAAGTTCTACTAAATTTATTTTCTGCACTCATTTCTGATACAGAGCTAACATATTATACTCATCTTTCAATGTCTACCTTCTACGTCACAGGAAAAAAGGAACAATGCAGTTCTGACTGCCAGATCAACAACATGTTTCGCGAACATACAAGTGCAGAAAAAAAGCTGTTCTACTTTCTTCAAGCATTGTTTGCATTCACTTCATTAAAGTCTTACCACTCATGCTTTCCTACTACAAGCTGACACCAAAAGAAAATCCAAACAAGACCAGGAATACCAAGGCAGCCTGAAATACAGAGCTGCTTTGCTTTTACAACGTGGCTTTAGGAAAGCTTATCAGACTAAGACACAGGGCAGTAGGGTTAGCACATCATGTGACTTCCAGTAACACTTCAGGCTTCATTACAAATGGTGGGCTGAATGAATGTAATTAGATGCAATTTGCTTACCTCCCCAAAACAGATAATTTTTCTGATAAACTCACTTCTGAAAATTTGAGAGAGTTGTATATAAAACATATAAACTACAAAAAATGCCTATTTTTTCAAAGAATATTTCCCTGCATACACATAAGATCAAAGTCAGCAAGTGCTTTATTTTTCAGAATGATTATTCTAGCACAAAAGCAACAGCTTAAATACAGGTTAAATGATGCACAAGATGGAAAAGTACTACTTACTTAAAATGTACATCTGTCATCTACATAAGTAGGTAATGACACTGCACAGCTATTTGATGCTGTATTCTTTTAAATGAACTTAGCATAACTAATGGCTAGTGCTATCAATCTAGTTCACTAGGGTTGTACCACTGCCTACATTTACTACTTCCAAATAATTTCACAAATGAAGCAAGAAACATGTCAAACAGGTAGCATGAAGGCAGCATTCTGCAACCCAGTATTAAACTTTTTAATTCTAAAATAAATCTATATTAACAGCCATACCAGTCTATCGTCCCGGATTCGGACTCATATTTTTGCCCTGTCCCCAGTAAATGTTTTTATTTTCTAGTAATTCACTGAAGATTATAAATCAGTGAATAATGCCAGACATTAGGTTCATACTTTTGTTCAGAAAATGGATGCAGATGCAAAGCATATTCTATTAACTTTATCAAATGAATTAAGAGCAATAAAAACCATTCTAGATTCTGGGCCTTTATCCTCCCTTATTTTGGCTTTGCCTAGAATTCTTCAGCAAAAAGTTGAGAGGTATGTTAAAAGTTAATTAAAAAAAGAAACATTTTTCAATATTTGTACACTGCCAGCATGGGAAATATATTTTTCTTGAAAATTACTGCAACAGTGTATTTTTTGGTTTGGGGGTATGTTTACTAGGTTGTATCAATCTTAAGTGAGAAGGACTGGTGATTCGACTCAAAGGAATCCCAATATATGCGACCAGGAAATCCTTGGAAAAGGATGAGAAAAGGTACTTTTCTTTAGTATATAGCATAGAGTATAGGATACCTGTCAGAGGTCTTTAACATTCTATAGGCATGACAAATTATTTTCAATTACATTTGCCTAAGAACGTAATTAAATTAAAAAAAGTGAAATAAAATTATCAGTTTTCTAGTAAAACTTCTAGCATTGTTACTTCAGCATAGTACACATTTTAGTATTGTAAATGCACTTTTTCATCAAATGTATTGTAATTTTAAACAAACGTCACTTACTGGGGCCTTTCTCACCAGGCATCTGCAGAAAATGGGGCTTCCCCAGTCGGACTTTCCTGGTAAACAATTAAATAAATAACCTGAGGTGTCCCAAGCATACCCAAAATACTGGAGGCTACCAAACAATACATGTTACACTGATCCAGACTAATATTTTTGACTAGATTTTTGAATGTCCTTAAACAGCTACTAATGAAACACTACAATTTTTAAAATAACTGCTAATTAATGCAGAGCACAGCAATGGTGAACTGTTACACTCCTCAGGTCTCCCCTACAAAAGATTCTACTCAACAATCAGGAAGAAGTTTACACACCTAAAACGCCCCCTCTTATCCCTCGTGAGAAGCTAATAACACTGTTACTGATAAAGAACTGAATGACTGGTTCTAGCTTTTCTAAGCCACTTCTAGAGAATCATAGGTTGTGCCTCTTTTGTATGTACTGTACCTGGAAAATAAACTTTCTTTACATTCTATACTTCATAATTACATTCTGATGCAAACCAAAGGGGAAACTTACAAGCCTGCTATTTTACCTATGTTCCCCCACCAGCTGACCATAACTTGTTAGGTACAGAATACACTATGAAAGCACTAAACAAAACAACAATAATTAACTGTGTCAGCCAGTACTCTCCATACATGCACTACAGTAGTTCTTTGAAGACCAGATTTGCAAATACTCTTTGTGCCGAAACACATGGAACTGAAAAATTCTCTCGTTCTCATATGCTGAATATGTTTCTCAATTGAGGATTACTTTCTCCAACATGCAGTGACCTCAGAGCTTCATTTTTATTATTTTAACTGGTCATTCCTTAAGAAATAAGCTTACTTATAACATAAGTAGCTAATTAAAGGTCTAAGATTGCTCCTAAATGCAGGGGGCACTGCCCTGTACAAGAACACAAATGTTTTACAGTTCTGCTGATGCGAAAATGTAGACCTTGTAAAATGGCAGCAAATCAGAAGATGAGAATCTGCTGATAAGAAGTCATGGAACCTATGCAAGCATATTTCTTGTAACAAAACGCAAGCAACAATAAATTCAGTTCTAACTATACTGGGCCAAATCTTTTACATGACTGCATGAAAATTGCTCAGTGGACAGCCTGTCATTTCAAAGTTTATTTGAAGAAGTATTTTTGCAGGAGGAAAGGGTTCTCCATCTTCTCTGAGGTTGTGCAACTTCGGAGATGGTGTATATAACATAGGAGTGTGGGAAAGCACGGGCAATGTAAGCACAGTTGTGTAAGTTACATTTACCCATAATAATAGAGATTTTACTTCTTCACTACTGCAGCAGCTTATGGGGTGTCCCCTGCAAAGGATACAGCATCTGGTCAGCTTCCCAAAGCATTAATCCCCTCCCATGCAGCCACACTAACTGCTCATAGACTAATCCCTTTGGGAGGAAACTATAAAGGCAATCAGACTGACTAGAAATCATCAGCACTTTTTTGTCCCTATGAGTATAAAAAAGGGAAGTTCAGCCTGAACTAAACAACCAAGTTATAACTCACACAAGCTACATATAATGTGGGGGGTGGGGGGTGGTACGGCTACTGCAGCAGTGAAGAATATGAACATCTATGGTTACAGTCATTGCAACTTACACAGCTGAACTGTGTTTAGCATTCTCATGGGTAGATTACCATAGTTTACTCAACTTGGGAAGAGGAAGGATAAGGGTCTGGGAGCCCCTGAAGAATGGCCCTTCCAAAGCCTACTCTGGACCTAGAAAAGGAATCCAGTTTGTAGTACTTTGCAAAAGTATGGACAGGGGACAAAGTTGCTTCTAGAGTCCAGTCCTTTCCAATATGATACAGAAGAAGCCAAGGCCCCAGAACAGTGGGCCATAACCCTGCCTGGAATAGTTTTGCCATGGTGGAAGTAAGAAAACACAATAGCCACGGACAACCACCTAGAAATAGCCTGTTTTGACAAGGGTTGGGCCTTTTTAGCCCCAGAGTAAAAAAACAAATAGCTGGTTAGCTTTCCTGAAGGACTTGGTTTGTCAAGGTAATTTACTCGAGTTGCCTATATACAGTCAATGTATGCAGAATCCTTCTTCCCTTGTTTGTAGGGTACTGACAGAAAACTGGGAGACTGGTGGCTCGATTCAAGGTGAACTCCAACACATCCTTAGGCATGAAAGAAAGGTTAGTCCTGCAGAGTGACCCTATTCTCTATGGAAAAAAGAACAGATAGGGTTCTCCCACCATCAGGGCTTGCAACTCATATTCACATTATAGACATCAGAGTAACAATACAGACAATTTTCCAAGTAGTTAACCTCAAATCAGCCAAAGAATTAGATTCAAAAAGTGACAAGGTCAGATTTTCAAGCATAAAACAGATCCCACAATGTCCCAAACATGTCCCATATGCAACATAAACTGTTTTACCACAAACATGAAAGAAAGAGGAGGGTCCATAGGCCAACAAGTTGAAATGTCCGCTAAATGAACTTTGACAGAAGCAAAGGAAAGGCCAAATATTAGTAACTCACACAAATTTTTAAGTAACAAGGGTGCAAACTCCTTGATGGCATCCTAAATACTGGCTAGGCACCAACCAGAAAATCTTTTCCATTTGACAACTTTCTAGTAGCAAGCTTTCTTACCTCCTTTAATACCTTCTGCACATCCTGGTGAAAAGGTATCAAAACTGAATCAACCAAAAAAAAGAATCATCCAGGCAAACAACTGCAGTTGCTTGATATCAAGGTATATCAAACACCCCTTGTTCTGTGCGAGTAGATCCAGTCTATGAGGAAGCTTATGATAACTGGCCTTGGCCAACTCCGAATGAGGGAAGAAACTGTACTGCCTAGGCCAAAAGATTTTATATTATTCAATGGCAGTAAAGAACAAGCTCAACATTTAGTTGATTATTTTAATCAGAGTACAGATTTCCTGGAATTCACATATAATTTTGATGAAAATCAAATTTAATTTTTTGATGTATTACTGGTTAAGAATAATATAGATAAAAAGTATGAAGCAAAAATATATAGTAAACCCTCCTATTCAAATACATTCTTACATTTCTCAAGCACTCACCCTTACCACCAAAAGAAATCGGTGGTAAAGGGACAGTTAGTGAGAGCGGCAAGAATGGTTTCAAAAGAGGAGGACTTCTATAATGAATGCCAGTTATTAAAACAAATGTTTATTAAAAGAGCATACCCAAATAGTTTTTGGATGATAATATAAATGAAGTAACTATAAAAAGATTGAATTGTATGTATAGACCCATACTTGGTAAGGATAGGTCTGAAAATGAATTTCTAATAGAGAATTCTAGTAGTCATGGATGTGAATCTCCAGTTGTAACACCTATGGTTAGAACTAAAACAAATTTCCCTTCAACTTTTGCTTCCAGTTTTGTGTTAACATTCAATGTAGATTATTATATAAGGAACATTGTATGTAAGAATTGGAATATCCTTACGGAAGATAAAGAATTAGTGGTAAAACTTGGCATTACACCGAAATTTACTACTAGAAGGGATAAAAACTTCAAAAATTTGTTTGAATGTATACATAAGCCGGATACTAACTGGACAAGCATGCAACAATGTGTTTTTTGTCCACATTGTAGATACATTTTGGTTGTGTCATCAGTATTTGTTAATAACAAAGAATTGATGAGCAATATGAAGTACAACTGTAACTCAAAAATGGTAGTCTACCTCGCCAAGTGTCAATACTGTCCCTGTTTTTATGTCGGTAAGACGACACGTAGGCTTAGAGATAGGCTACATTAACATACACATAGTATAAGTAGACTAAAACAAGATAATGCATTAGCCAAGCATATTCAAGATTATCCAAATCATGAATTTAAATTTTGGATTTTAGATCAAGTGGAAAAGAGTTTGAGAGGGGGACCACTTGAGATAGAATTAGAAAGACTTGAACTAATATGGCAAGTCCGGCAATATGCATATAATAATCCTGGATTAAATGACACGTGTTCTATAATGTCTTTATTAAAACTTAAGAGTTTACTTAGATGAACACATCTATATGTATACAAGATTTTAGTTAACTTTGGCTGCTGTTTATTGATTATAACAACTTTAAATAGAAGTTATGTCCTTACCATAACGTTCCATGTGGAGTGTTCATCTCGCCTTTGTTCTTACACATGGGTTCGGAGCCGATCCTCGGCTCCGTGTCGGCCGCCTGCAAGCTCTGCATCGAGAAGAAGCTCGAGATCACCTAATACCCACAATCCCCCTCTGCCTTTACCTCAGATCTAGTTTGCAAGCAAACCAGCAGCCAGAGAGAGCACACTCATACAAAAATTTACACAATCAAGAATCATCTATATACATATATATATATATATATATATATATATATATATATATATATATACACACATGTGCATCATACAAATACAACCACTGCAAATGCAGAAGGAGAATACTCCAGACCAGGCACCAAATTGAACGTTCTTCCTGAGGGCGGGAGGGTGGGAATGTAAGAACAAAGGCGAGATGAACACTCCACATGGAACGTTATGGTAAGGACATAACTTCTATATGTGAGAGTGTTCAATCTCGCCGTTTGTTCTTACACATGGGTAGCGTCCCTAGCTCCCTGTTCCTGAGGAACTCACGGGAGAACGTTCTTGAGCACAGTGGAACCAAAGGTTGCCCTATCCCTAGAAACCCTGTCCACTTTGTAATGAGAGATGAATGTATGCGGTTTAGCCCAAGTAGCAGCTGCACAAATCGTGTCTAATGGTAGGCGAGCTGCGTGAGCCAAGGATGTAGACACTGATCTTGTAGAATGTCCTTTAGGTTTGACAGATAAGGTTTGATTAGAAGACTCATAAACGTATATGATACAATCAGTTAGCCATTTGGAAAGAGTTTGTTTAGTAACCGCTACACCTTTCCTGCTGTCAGCAAAAG
The DNA here is from genome assembly GCF_019279795.1 of Protopterus annectens. Lineage (NCBI taxonomy): Eukaryota > Metazoa > Chordata > Ceratodontiformes > Protopteridae > Protopterus > Protopterus annectens. The sequence goes on from NC_056736.1 coordinate 542,890,497, forward strand.
CTACAAATAGTTGATCATATTTCCTGTGATCCTTTGTTCTATCCAAATAAAACCTGAGTTGTCTATGGACATCCAATTTGTGCAACATATACTCTAACTTATTAGTGTGATTTTTGAAAAAGGTGGGTAATTCAATGGACTGATTAATGTTATTGGTAGAGCAAACTTTGGGAAGAAAGGATGGATTAGTGCGAAGAGATACTCTGTCAGAGTGGAAAATCAAATAAGGGTGTTTAATAGAAAGAGCCTGAAGCTCAGACACTCGCCTAGCGGATGTAATGGCTACCAAGAAGAGAGTCTTCCACGATAAAAACTTCAATGGGCAAACGGAGGCTGGCTCAAAAGGGGGCAACATCAATTTAGAAAGTAAGAGGTTCAGATTCCAAGGTGATGTAGGAGTTCTAACTGGTGGTCTAATATGAAAAGATCCTTTTAAAAAGGCCTTACAAAGTCTGTGAGCCATAACAGGTGCCCCACATTCTTCCACATGAAAGTTGGAAATGGCAGCCAATTGCACGCTTAAAGTGGCAGGAGAAGCTCCTTCATGGAACAATTCTGTCAAAAACTCCAAGATCTTGTTTAACGGAGCTATTACAGGGTCCAAATGATGTGAATTCGCCCAGAAAACAAAATGCTTCCATTTACTGGAGTAGGTCTTTGTAGTGGAAGCTTTATGAGAAGCCACTAAAATATTCTGAACTGCCGGTGTAAGAGTCAGACCTGGCTAGAAAGGGAAGCGGAGCAGCCAAGCTGCTAGATGGAGTGATTCGAGAGATGGGTGAGGAACTCCTGATGAGTGAGTCAGTAGATCTGGCTCTGGGTCCAGAATCCAAGGTCCCCGAATGCGGTGTTGCAATAGAAAGGGGAACCAAATTTGACGAGGCCAGAATGGGGCAATGAGGATTATCGTCCTTTGAAGGTTGTTGGCTTTCTGCAGAAACTTTGCAATCAGGGGAAAGGGAGGAATAGCGTACAGGAGACCCGGGGGCCAATCGTGCACCAGCGCGCCCCTGGGGACTTCCCCTGGAGGGGGTAATAGGGCAAAGTAGCTCCTGCATTTGGCATTCATTGGAGACGCAAAAAGATCGCAGGAAGGCTGGCCCCACTTGTGAAAAATCGTCTTCGCAATTGACTGTTTGAGGGACCACTCGTGAGGCAACAGGATTGCTCTGCTCAGCCTGTCGGCTATGACGTTGGATGACCCCGGGATGTGCGTTGCGATCAGAAAGCGACCCGTGGACTCCGCCCATTGCCAAATTCTCATGGCCTCTCTGCATAGCTGATAAGACCTGGTTCCCCCTTGCTTGTTTATGTACCAGACTACAGACATGTTGTCTGTCTGAACTGCAATAGTCCCTAGAGGAAGAAGGGGAGCAAAGTGTTGCAACGCTAGAAACACTGCCCTCAACTCTAGAACATTGATGTGCAGATTGTACTCCAAATTGATCCATTCGCCTTGGACTGTCTGTCCCTGAAAAATGCCCCCCCACCCTATCAGGGAAGCGTCCCTGGTTATTGTCGCTATCGGCGTGGGTAGCACAAATGGTCTTCCGCTGGAAAGGTTGCAAGTCTGAAGCCACCAGGTTAGGTGTGATTTGCATGTTTTTGTAATCAGAATTTCGTGTGTCAGAGGTAGCTGTTGGAACGACCATTGTGCAAACAGTAGCCATTGTAGAACTCTCATGTGCAGTCTTCCCAATGGTATCGCAATGAGAGCAGCTGCCATGAGACCCAAGACCTTCAGAACCAGCTTTGCTGGGGATTTTTTGGATGACAGGAGGAGAGAAATGTGGGTTTGTAGTGAGACTATCCTTTCTGGAGGGAGTCTTAGTGTTAAATGATGCGTATCTAATTCCACTCCTATGAATAAGATATGCTGTGATGGCTGTAGTAAGGATTTTTCGAAATTTACGGAAATTCCGAGGTGAACACAAAGTTGTAGAGTGTAATCCCTGGCCTGTATCAGTTGACGCCGGGTGGTGGCAGAAAGGAGCCAGTCGTCCAGATACGGAAACACCTGGAATCCTAGGCGTCTCAGATGAGACGCTACCACTGCCATGCATTTGGTGAAAACCCTGGGGGCTGAGGTTAGACCAAAGGGCAGGGCTCGAAACTGATAGTGACTGGCTCCCAGCCGGAAGCGCAAGTGATCCCTGGACGCCCTGGCCATTTTGATGTGGTAGTATGCGTCCTTCAGATCTATTGAGCACATCCAGTCGTCCTTCTGTAAGAATGGAAGGATCGATTGAAGCGTGACCATTCGGAATTTTTCTTTCTTGACAAAGGTGTTGAGGGTGCTTAGGTCCAGAATCGGCCTCCAATCCCCTGTCTTCTTTGGAACTAAAAAGAACCTTGAGTAAGTTCCGAATCCTATTTGGTCCGCTGGGACTGGTTGGATGACTCTTTTTTCTAGCAGCTTTGAAATTTCTATAGCTGCTGGGTCTCGCAGATGGGGCGGCACATCTGGGAGTCTTTTCTTTGGAATGGGAGTGGATAGAAAGGGTATTTTGTAACCTCTGGTAACCACGCTTTTTACCCAGTTGTCTGTAGTAAGATTCTGCCAGGCCTGAGGGTATAAAGCTAAGCGACCCCTGACTGCCTCCAGAGCAGGACAGTCGGGCCTCCTCTCAGGAGTGCTGGAAGGGTTTTCCAGGGGGTGTATCCCTGTCACCTTGGTTTTGCGGACCCCCTCTGCCGCCAGGGCGGCGTCTTCCACCTCTGCCCCCTCCTCTGCCTCTAGAGGGGGCATCACCCTGTGTGCCTGGGAAAGATCCTTGGGGTTTTCGAAACCACATTTTTCCACCGCGTTGCCCTTTGGGGTACGGTCTGGATGGGGTGGAAAAATGGACTCCGACAGCAGACAGAGTCTTTCCCCTCTTGTTCACACTGGGTAAGGGTCTCCTTTACTTTGGGGCCAAAGAGAGTGGCACCATCAAATGGGGCGTTAGTAAAGGAAGACTTGAAGGCTTCCGCAAATGAACATAAGCGCATCCAGGATTGTCTGCGGAGAGCAATCGCTGAAGCCGCTGCCCTACTCGATCCCTCGGCTGCGTATGATATTAGCCTCATGGAGGAGTTCACAATGGATGTAAGGGTATTGAGATGTGCTGTAACTTTCTCTGAAACAGCAGCATCTGTAGTACCCTGGAGGGTATCTCCCAGCTCTTTGATTAGATCCCTCTGTAAACGTGTAAAATGGGTCAAATAGTTCAGGGATCACATAGAAAAAGCCGCTGAACTAAAAATGCGCTTCCCATATCTGTCCATAGTCCTGGAATCTCTGTTAGGCGGATGGACAGATGAGGAAGATTCCGACATCTCCTTTTTCGTGGCCGCTGCCACCACCATGGCGTCCACTGGAACTCCCTTTGTGAGGTAAGCCTTGTCCTGGGGTGCAGTGATGTACTTATTAGGCTTCCTAGGGACTGGTTCCACCGTGTCAGGTGTCTCCCACGCCCTTCGAGCAATCAGCTCCATTAACTCATCGAAGGGCGGAGTGACCCAGGAGGAGGAAGGGCGAGCACCGAATGCCTTCAGCAAGACTGACTCATCCTCAGAAGGGGGAAGGGACTGCCAATCACCTCTCTGCTTTAGGATCTCCAAGATGTCAGAAAAGGAGACATCTCCTGAAGGTGACTTTGGGGACCCTTCTGACTCATCCAAGTCAGTATCGGATGTCAAAGATTCTTGTGGAGAATCTAAGTGTCTCCTCTTACACAATCTTTTCCTAGGGACTTCTTCGGGGGGAGCATCCGAAGAAGCCTCCGAGGAAGAGGGGGCACTCTCCAGGGGTGGCTGAGACACCGGTGCTCGATGCTTGGATGTGGCCGTTGGTGCAGAGGAAGATAATGGTCCTTTATGGGGAGGAGAGGCTGCTTCTACTGATGTGGTTGTCTGGGTAGACAACACCTTCCTCATGAGATCGAAGGCCCCCGGGTCCCGAGTCGAGGTATCTCCCGGTTCCGAAGAAATGGGAAGAATCCCCGAAACAGGCACCGAAGGCATCGACCCCGAGGACGGAGCCGAATCGATCCAAGCCGAGGCCCCGAGAGGAAGAGTCGGAACCGAAACATCGGTTCGACTCTCGGCCCCGGAACCAAGGATGGATCTTCGGCTCCGAGACTCCAGTACCGGATCCGATGGAGTCGAGGTGAACGGAGCCGACCGAGAAAAAGACGGTTCTGGCACCGAGGGCTCCACAATCAGAAGATCAACCACTTCCGGCTCCAAGGACTGGACAGGTCTCGGAGGAGGAAGGGATGGAGATAATGGAAGGCCTTCAAGTTTCGACACCAATTGGGTGGAAACCGAGATAAGTTTGGATAGGGCCGTATGCTTCAATAATTTCTGCACCACCCGGTCCACATCGGTGTCGGAGAGGGGCTTGGAAGAACGGGTCGAAGGAATCGAAGACGGAGCCGACCTCAACAGTGTCGGGGGAGGGAGCTCCATCACCGGTTCCAAGACTCGAGGCTCGGAAACTGACAACAGTTGAACACTCGGCCCCGAAGTCGGTGGACCCGGTGATCTAACTTTAGCTGAAGAGCTCGGAGCCGATGACTTGGGCTCCGACGTCTTCGATTCCTTCGAGGATTTGGATGCCTGGTCAGAAGCATCCAGAGCCTCTTGAAAGGAAGGTTTTAACAAACCTCTATCCATTAGTTTCCTGCGCCTATCTGTCATGACCCTCCCACTGAAAGAATGACAAACAGAGCAGTCTTCTTGCAGATGGAGAGGGCCAAGACAGTAGACGCAGGAACTATGATCGTCAGTTACTGACATCTTTTGCCCACATTGGCAACGCTTAAACCCCGATTTAGCCTTTTCAGACATGTCACTAATGAAAAAGGGAAAAGTCAAATCCAGTAAAGTAGTCAAGTCCGGTGAAATTGTCAAATCCAGTAATGTAGTCAATCCGGTTGTCAAATCCAAGTAAGGGGTGGTAGGCCCCGAAGAGAACTCTAAATAAGTTTTAACAAACTTAACGGAACCGAGTATCCCTCAACCTTACCACACACACACAATATATCACTAAACAACTTTATATAATAAAAGTACCAAGAAAAATACAAGAATAAATTCTTAATCTTATCTTAGGTGCTCGAGCTCGACCCAGTGATGCGAACGCTGCAGCGGCAAACTAGATCTGAGGTAAAGGCAGAGGGGGATTGTGGGTATTAGGTGATCTCGAGCTTCTTCTCGATGCAGAGCTTGCAGGCGGCCGACACGGAGCCGAGGATCGGCTCCGAACCCATGTGTAAGAACAAACGGCGAGATTGAACACTCTCACATTAATACTTTTAATACTTTTGATTTTTTTTATAATGGTATTAATTATGAATTTAATAAATTATTTATGTGTATATATAACTAATATAATTTATATACATAGGTTAAATGTTTTACATATGTTTAATTCTTAAAAGAATGTGTATGAGAATTAATTCATGATTTACTTGGTCAGTCTTTAACCCACTTGGTTTACATAGAAAAGATGATATAAAAGGATTTTTATAAATAATTTCAGCTAAATATGAATCAAAGATTTTTTAAAGAAATTCATGCATCTCTCTTTAAATATGTGACTTAGAATAACATGTGACTTAAGAGTCTACTATTTAAATGCCATTATTTGTATGTGTTGTATCTGATGAAGTTCAAGTAATTTTGCTGGACGAAAAGGGCTTCATAATAAATTGGAATGTAGCCATTAAGTACGGTTCATCATTATTTGTGTAGTTTATTTTTTTAATGAGATTTTTGAACTTTTAAAAGTTCGATCATATGGTGTCGACGATATGACAGTAGAACTTTTGAAAGTTCGATGATCTAATATAGACCCTTAGAAGCTAGAGATGATGGAGATAATGTGCCTGAGATGGGTGATAAGAGGCACACTGTGGGACAGACTATGAAATGAGGACAGAACAGCAGAAGCTAGAGCAGCGTCAATTATAGAGAAGCTCAAAGGCAGAGCAGATTACGGTGGTTCAGGCATATGGTAGAAAAGCATAAATCAATCTGGTGAAGATGGTTTGGGACAGACAGGAAGAAGGCAATAGGAAATAAGGGTGCCCAGCAAAGAAGTAGGTAGGTTGTGTGAGAGTAGACCTGCGAAAGTCGGGCAGGACTGTCAAAGAAGGTAGGAAAGTGGAACTGAATCAAGAGAGATGGTGTCAGTTGACACGACACTCTGACTCCAAATTCAGAGGTTCATAGGTTGGTACTAGGCTATCAGCCCTAGGGCCTATACAAGCCTAGCCATAACAATTCCCTGACTATTTCTTCCCACACTATTTACATCCCTCGATCCCTGTCTAGCAAGTAGCAAACTAGAAAAAGAGGACTGATGAAGATAACGACAAAAAAACTGAGGAAGGAGAGATTCAAAACTGGTTTCTAAGAATACACTGTTTTTGAAATCCGAACATTCTGGTATAAAAGCCCCTTCCTAAGTGTTCTGCAGGAAGATGTTCTATGACAACTGTTTCTAACATATGTTGAAACACCGGAGGAAACAACTCCATTTTGTTTGGAAAGTGAGGTAGAGACCCCCCCCCCCCCGAAAGGAAGAGGAAAATCTATCCATTTCCAGCTGTAACCCTCCAGGAACACCTTCAAATCTCATTTATCTGAAATTATCTATTGCCAAGCTGCAGCACTAAGAGTCATATACTTGAGAAAGTGTAAGGGAAATACAGGCAGGAGGTGGGGGAATGGTAACCAGGTCTCTGGCACAGTCATTTCGAAGTTGAAGTATTTTCAGGTGAAATGTCCTTTTTTTGTTTTGGGGTTGTCAGTATTGTATGCCAGAAGGAATCGGTCAGAATGTAAGTTGTCACTCATAAGCAGTAACAGCACACACTTCAAAAAAATAGAAAATGCTCAAAAAGTTAGACAAGCAGCCCACAAAATTCTCCTAACAAAACAGAGACAGTTCTACATAAGTTAGCATGTCTTGTAAAAAATCACGTAAAATTTAAATACAGTAGTAGTAAACATAAGCATTTACCAAAGTCTACTTATTCCCTAGAAATTTACTTTCTGATTGTTTAGAAAAACACTTGATAGATAATAAGATGGCATAAAATAAGCCATAGGGCGCTAAGACAGTCTACTCCTTGAAAGCAGTCTCTAAAAAGACAATAACTGTAACCGATTAACATCTACTGATGTACCCGGAAAGCCAATATGCTTAAAGTGACATACGGCTAATTTCAAGAAACGCACAAAACTAAAACATATTAAAATATTTGTGTGTGTGGAAGGGGTCCCCAAAGCGAGTCTCACCTGCCCGAAAAGAAGCCTTGGCTGACTGTTACTCTAGAGAAGTCTCAGAGATGTGTCTGTACAAGACAGAAATAAAGTCCTGAAGATTTTCAGTCACGCTGGCTGCTTCTGCACTGTTTGTAAACATTTTTATGGTGTATCTAATACTTTGTGGAGCCTTTCTCCCCAGCCCCCTGCTGAAAAAGGGCGCAACCTCAGTCAGACATTCCTGGTCAACAAATATCAAATAAAAAAATAAATAAATAAATAAAATCAGCAGGCCACAGTGACTGTGTGCGAAGGTGTTAGAACTTTGGGAAACTGGCCAGGTGCTGTACTCTTGGCAAGATACTAGCCATAAGCTACTGAGGCAGTAAGAATGGTCAACATCTGCTGGTTCAAACAGATTGCTCACTGATACTACAAATTGCAGAAGTTTTCAGACAGAATGAATTTTCTAGAATGTGAGAACACCTATACTGACTGAGGTGAGGCAGTAGGACTTACTGAAAATTGAAGTTTGGCCTCAAATCTCTAAAATGTTACATGTAATCAGTGGCATGAGAAAGTAATCAATGGCTCCAAATTTTTACTAGCTCTCTCTGGCTGCCTTTGTGCATCTTCCAGCTGGCCATAAGCTGCTCTCTACGGATGCTCCTATATCTCCTTATACCCTAATGTCCCCAGTACTATCCCAGGGGCTGGGACTGCACCCAGTGGTGGATCAGGAAGGGAAGGTGGGTGGAGCAGCAAGCAGAATCACAAACCCTGTCCGGCATGCAAGGGGATTTTTTTCTATGAAGTAAGTGGACAGGGCTACTGATCTCACAAGCATCATAGTACACAATGACAGTTAGCCCCAGCCCCACCTTCTATGCCAACATCTCAAAGGCAATTTTCTTCACTATTTCAGCACTATATCCCCAAGAGCAATCTTCTTCATAATTTCAGCACCATCACTTGGGAATTGTCCGATTGTGGGTAAGCCACCAAAAAACAAAACAAACAAAAAAAAAACCCCTCTTATTCCCACCCCTGCCCTGGCTCCTCCAGTAATCAAGCCACTAGTTTTACTCAGGTCACCTGGGTCACAGTCCCTCTACTTCACGGAGCCAATATTATCATAATGTTTCCAAATGATCTCTGAATTGGCCATCACTGGGGTTATTTCACTGACTTTTTATGGCACACCTACTTCAGTAATATGGGACCCATATCTGTTGGATAATTAATACAGTACAGTGATGCTTGCTTTACTGCAATAGGATGTCATGATGATGATTATCTACTTCTTAAAAGTGGGCTCTGTACTTTTGCTTCTGGACTGCCTTTTAACTGGAAGGAAGTTGCTAATGAATTTATGTAGTCAATGGAGGAGGGGCACTGACTACAAGTCTGATCTGAGACTGAGCAGAGTGCAGGAGGGGCATTGACTACAACTCGATCTGAGAGAAGTATCCTGTTATTTTGGCTTATTTATACTAGTTATTGCTTCTAGCAATTAATATATAGCACTTTTTACTGCCTGCTGCATACTTTTTACTGTATTTTATTGCTATTAACTAATCTGTATGGGTAACTGATTTGTTTGCAGTTAAAAGCATTCTGTAGAGTCTCTCTGCTCCTTTATCTGTTTAAAAACTTTCATTTTGTGGCTCACTGCTGTCAAAGATTTCTGTAGTGTTTACTGTCTAAAACAGTGTAGGCTAACAGCTTTAGTACTGGTCACCATCCGTCTTGTTATTATACTTGGTAACTTTGCAGTTGCCCGTCCATACTGTAAATTTGATCTGGGACACTCCTCCCAGTCTAGTGTCATTAGCTCATTCTACTTAATACACAGATAACATCTGAGAAGGCCTTCTGTTCCTCCTTTCTCCCTTTCTTTAAAAAAAAATTGCCTGAATCTCCTTGTGTTCTGACTGTGTTTCTCAAACATTTTGGAAATATAAAGTATATTTTAGTGCATTTATTAAAACTGTATTTGCCTTAATATTGCTACAACTCAAAGTGCTCTAGGTTGTACTGCATCTGAATTGTGTGTTTTAGCTGATTTTCTGTACATACAGACTTCTCTGTATATGTAGACTAGCTACTTATTTATTCTACTATATTACTGCCTCTTACATCGTTTTTCAGTTGTGCACTTGCCTTGCTTCATTTAAAAAGTTATAAATTGCTAATTTTGTAGAGTTTTAATTGCATTTACTGTTTAGGACTACACACTCAAGAGTGTTAGCCTTTTCTGTGTTTATTTACTGTATTATTGCATTGTTTAGCCTGTTTTATCCAAAAAAAAAACAAACAAAAAAAAAAACAAAAACTATCTTGTTTGCTCATTTCCCACCTTTCCTAGCCAGTATAGTCCAGCTCCCAGGCTTTGCTGGTCTCCGGACTTTATTTTCTGTGTTCAGAGCTATCCAGACCTTGCTGTGGTAGACGGATGTCCTACTGCTTACCAGTGGGAGTAGTGAGCATTGTACTGCCTATCTAACACTAGAGGAGTGATTTCCAGCTCCAAAATTGTAATTTTATTAGCCTTTTTGGGCTGATTTCTTTCCCTTTCAACTTTCTGGCTTAAAAACCAGTGTGTTTGTGCATTTTTTGCATCACCGCAGGGCTACTGTTAAACTATTCCAGGTGCCAGAAAGTCTGATCTTCAAATTTTCCCTTAGAACTAGCTGGTTTCTCAGTAGTAGCAATAAAATCTGAACCCCTGTGACTAGCACTTGCTCTAGAACCTGCTAGAAAGCACTAGGAAGCCTGAAACTGATACAAGCACTCAACTCTCCTTGTCAATAAGGAGAAATTAATCATAGACACTAAGCCTATAATTGCAAAGTACCTTGCAAAGGTAAGGGAAAACAGCTCTTGTACTTTACAAAAAAAGCACCTAAACAGGCATGTCCAAGGGTCAGCTTCCGGTGATTTCTGCTGTCCACCTGGTGAATCTGGGCATACTGGGGCAAAGCGGCAACTGCCTCATGTACACAGACAACTCTCTCCTCCTACCACCCAACACTACAACCTGTGAGAGATGCACGTACATGGCCAAACTGGAAGCAACGCTCTCTCCAGCCAAGACTGTGCTAGACAGTCAAGAGGAGAAGATTAACACCTGCACTACACCTCAAGCAACACACAGCCCTTCAAAACTCACACCATCAACACCCACACATAGCAACACTAAATCCACATTATGCGGAGGCCCTTAACATTAACCTGCCCAAGCAACAAGGACTTCTGAAGCTGAAACGCAAACAAACACCAGTCACAACCAAAGTGACACATAGCTCACAACACCAGTGTGCCACCCAACAACAGCCCCTAAGGCAAGACAATGTACACAACACTTTAGTCATAGATGCCTCTATAGTCAAGCACACTGATGTCCCACTCACCAGCCTGAACAAGGAGAAAATTACAGTCAGCTGCCTGTCGGCTGACAGGATCCGCCACATAATGCGTGCACTCAAGTCACTCCACAACAAGTACAAATACGACTCTGTCATTGTCCATGTTGGAGTGAATGACATGAGACGTACCTCCCTGGACTACATGTAAAGAGACATGGAAGAACTCTTGAATCATGCGGCCCAGGCAGGTATGACCCTAACCCTGGACAGCATCCTGCCTTTGCCCAGAATTATACCACAGTATAATGACAAAATGATTGACTTTAACAATTGGCTAAGCTTCTGGTGTCATTCAAAGGGGATCCAGTATCTGTCTGCCTGGGAAGACATGATCGACAAACCACGATGCTTTGCCAGAGATGGTCTTCACCTGTCACCCCTGGGATTCAGGTTACTGGCTATAGCGCTTACCACCCCCTATAGTGCCTTTTTTAGGCAAGGTTCAAAGGACAAAACCAGCACCATAACAGATACAAGCATGCAAAATCTGAAGGTAATGCTACTCAATGCTAGAAGTCTAAACCTCAAAATGCACTCTCTCGAGGCACTCCTAAAAATTGAGAACATTGACATCTGTGCAGTAAATGAGACCTGGTTCAAAGCTCCAGAGATCACCCCTGCAATACCAGGCTGCAACTCTTACCACACTTTTCGGCCACCAAACCAAGACCGAAACACTAAAAGTGAAGGAGTGTTCACATTCACCAAGGATATTCACACTTCCAGGCTTGTTGCCCAACACAATGCATCTGAAATTCTCCAGGTGCAACTAACACTAGGTAAGACTGCAATCCAAATTGTAGCTTGCTACAGATCCCCCACCATGCCCCAAGACACTCACTACACCTTTCTAAACATACTGTAAAATATTAAGATACAACCAAACACCCTAATATTGGGTGATTTCAACTACCCTGCCATTAACTGGGAAAACTACTCAGGTACCAACACCTTTTCCCAACAGTTCTTGGAATTCATAAATGCCAATGCCCTGGATCAACTAATCCATTGTCCCACCAGAGGCTCCAATATCTTAGACCTGGTCATTACCAACATGGGAGATAGATGCTCCACACCAGTGGTCATCCCCTCATTGGTCAGGTCTGACCATAAGCAAATCACCCTTGACATCCACATCCCACCCCCACCCCCCTGTAAGGAAACTTCCGTAAAAAACTTCTCCAAAGCCAACTTCATGCTACTCAAGTCAGAAGTGACAAACTTCATGGCACCCATGCAGACGGGGTCTGAACGTTCGACTGCTGAATCTTACACTAAGGTACTATACGAGCCCATCCACTTGTGCATGAATTGTTGTTGTCTCTTTCGGCTTTTCCCTCTTAGGGGTCGCCACAGCGGAACTCCGGTCCGCTAATGATTGGCAGTAGATTTTTTACGTGCCGAGTTGCCATCCCCGACGCACAACCTTCAACGAATGTATGCCCATTCATGCAAGTCTCCACACAAAAGACGCTTTAGCTGAGAATCGAACAGGGCAACGTCTTACTGTGAGGCGACAATGCTACCGCAGCACCACCACCGCAGTCCCACTCGTGCATGAATTGTGCCATCCCAAATAGAACCAAGATGCTCTCCTCCAAAAAAAGGAAGCCAATCTGGTGGTCCCCTGCCATAAACAAACTATACAACAGAAGGAAGAAACTGTTGCAGAAGAGAGGAAAATCCCAGGATGCAAAAAAACTCCCTTACCAGGCTCAGTTAGAAGCCGAGACATCTCATAAAATCCTCAAAAACTAGTTACGAAAATAAAATTGCCAAACATTCCAAAGACAGCCACAAGGCATTCTATAGTTATGTCAAGAATCTAAATGGCAATGCTCAGATCCGCTTTGAGCTACAACAGAATGGCATTAAATATACTGATCCCAAGGATATTGCCAATATCCTGGCAGATCGATTTAGTGCCAACTTCACCCCCCCTTTCACCCCCTAAAGGGCCCATCTCAATACCAAAAGATTGCCAACTTCCTTTAATCACGGCCACACAGGTAGAAACCGCACTCTCCAAAGCTAAGAATACAGCATCTATGGGACCAGATGACATCCTGGGCTGTGTACTACATGAATTACAAAATTAACTGGCACCTCACCCATGTGTCAAGTTTAATCATAGCCTCACCTCAGGCTTCATGCCCACTGAGTGGCACACAGCTACAGTTATCCCACTCCACAAGGGGGGATCCACCTTGGATCCCAGGAACTACCATCCCATCAGTCTGATGAGCCTGATCTGCAAGGGCATGGAATGCATTATCATGGAACTTATAAACAAAAACACTGCCAACCTTCAAACACTGGACCCCACCCAATTTGGGTTCGTGAAGGGCCAATCTTGTCTCCTGAACCTGACTGACTTCTTCTAATCAGTCTCCAGAGCTGTGGACGAGGGTAAGGCGGTCCACACAGCCTATCTGGACTTCGCCAAGGCCTTCGACCCCATCCCCAACTCTGTAATCATAGATAAACTTACTAAGCTGGGCATAAATCCCTACATCACTCGATGGGTTGCCAACTGGCTTACTGACAGAACCCAGACTGTAAAAGTAGCAGACTCCAAATCCAGCTCCAGACAAGTGGAGTACCTCAGGGTTCAGTCCTGGGACTGCTCTTATTTGGCATCTACTTCTCTGAAGTACAGGCCAACACTAAGGGAATCTGCTTAACAAAGTCTGCAGATGACTGCAAACTCGGAGCCATTATTGAATACACAAATGATGTGGATATTCTACAAAAGGGCCTTACAGAAACAGATGCTTGGTGCCAGAGCTATGGGCTCAAGCTTAATGCCAAGAAATGTATAGCTATCCCCGTTGGGAAAAAACATGTACCCATGAATTACCACATAGGTGGTAGTACACTAAACACCGAAAGTGTGATGAGAGACTTAGGGACACAGGTAGACAGTGGTCTCACCTTCGATAACCACATCGCCACAACAATCAGGAAATCCTTCTATGTGGCACACCTCATCACTAAGGGCTTTTCACCCAGAAAAAAGGAGGTCATTGTCTCACTGTACTCATCCCCCATTAGACCCATTATAGAGTATAACGCCCCATTTGGTATGTACCTCACAAGACATCTGCAACAGCTGGAAAGGCTGCAGAAACACCTTACTAAAAGAATCACAGGCCTAAAGCAGATGCCATATGCTGACCGTCTAAAAAAAACTCCAGCTATACTCTGTGGCATATCGTCTACTCAGAGGCGATCTCTGCTTAACATACAAGGCCATGTCAAACCCTAAGCTGTTGGATATACTCCACTTAAAGAAATCCCAATCCCTCAACATGCTCCAGGGATCTAAACTTTGTCATCACAATGAACAAAACATGCTGGAGGGATAGGTTCCTGAACCGGAGACTCCCCATACACTGGAATAAACTGCCCATACATGTCAAGCAAAACGCCTCCTTGGCCCTCTTCAAAAGGAACCTTGATGATTGGATGGGAGATAGGAAATTCACCCCGGGGATCATGTCAGTCACCCTGCTAGACAGGGGTCCAGGGAAGTAAATATTGTGGGAAGAAATATCCAGGGAATTGTTATGGCTAGGCTTGTACAGGCCCTAGGGCCGATAGCCTAGTACCAACCTATGTTGGCACAACTCTTCAACTGATTTGCCACAGCATTTTTGTTGTTTCATCTAATTTTAGTAAACGTTGCTTGCCTGACATAACCAGTTAACATCTAGTTATGGTTTTCATCTGTCCGTATCTTGTTCTCTACTAAGTTCCAAAGACTCATGCTTTGACATGGAGCAGTTATGCTCTTTATTTGGCACTAATATGCACTTCTAACTCCACTCTCCTTTTATCCATAAACATTCTGTAACTCCTGCTTAAATCTATTTCTTGGGATTGCACATTCTTTAATTAATTTAATTACATTCATTATGCTGCTTCTGTTTTTTTATTTTCTTTTACTTATTGGTAATAAGGTAAAAAGTGAATAATCAGTTACACTGAAATGAGCTCCTATTCTGCACATACTATGCATATGTATTTTTTTGGCTATTTTGGAATTATTCATCTAATTTCCCGATATCCTGCGATACATCAGATTGCTTTAATAAGAAATACATGGATTGTTTTAATACAAAAACAAATGTAAATCTAAGCTCTTGTATTGCAGCTATTGAACAGGACTGTTATCTTCTGATCCCCTCTCCCCAAAAAAAGTAGACAGTCAAATCCTTTAAACATGAAGCAGCACATCCCAGAAACTTTGATTAGCATGACCATGTGTAATCTAATCAACAGGATAAGATCATTTGTGCTATTTCTCTATTGAAAGGAAGCCAAAAAAAACTGGTGGCATTCCCTGTGCTTCTTACTCAGCATTGTGCAGTCTTTCCCTTCTTTTCTGTCCTTGACTACATTGCACAGAATTGTCTCAGTCACCAGAATCACTTCTATCTAACAAGTATAGCACAAGGTTGCCTGTCTCCCTTTCCACTGCCAGCATTCAGAAACACTCACCCATAAATGGATTAAGTAAATTCTTATACTGAAGGAGTATGTGTTATCTGTAATTTCAATGTATACAGACACAAGATACCTATAAACAGTATTAAGCAGTTTTCTTGCATCATCAGTTACATAACTAATAAAATACAGTATTATCTAAAGTTCTTCTTTGCATCTCTTTGGTATCAGCCAATAGGAATGAAGGCTTTGACAATCTTGTTCGCAAAAAAAAAAAAAATTAAGTATGTTAGAGGGAGGCCTGGTAGGTGCCGTAACTTTTCTTGATTTACACATATTCCTAAATGATTGCTGCACAGAATATGAAACATTTAAAATACAATCCTACAGAAGAATACTCTTGTAAATAAATGATGGAACAATAGAAAGTAACTGCTTAACTCTTATAAGAGGGTTCATTAGACTTCCCTTTAGAAAAACTTAAGCAAACTAGTAAACAGCGTAAGGGAACCATTATGAAACTGAAAGCTGAATATGAGCTTAAAACAGCCACTACAATTAAAAACAACTACAAATCATTATTTAACTATGTCAAGAATATAAGAACTAACACCCAATAACATTCAGAGTTACTGCGTAATAACACTGCTCACTATGACCTAAAGGAAATAGCCAATATCCCAGCCGACAAAGTTAGTGTAAATTTTATACCACCTACAGTCACAGCTACACCACAGATTCCACAGCCCCAACCACTACTCTAATTACTATAAAACAAATTTTCTCAGGCATCTCAAAAGTTAAGAGCACCTTCTCCATGGACCTTGATAATACACCAGGTTGCCTGCAAATAAGTGCCAAATATGGCCAATGTGACCTTCTACTTAACCTCTCTAATATAAGCCTCTCCACTGGTTATATTCCTAATGTCTGGAAACAGCCACTGTAAAGCTGTTACACAAGTGTGGGCAAACTACAGATGTACTAGACTTGTATGTAAAGCTATGAACTTCATTAATCTGGACTTTGAACATGTCAAAATCCTAGACCTCCATCAATTCAGCTTTGTCACAGAAAAGTCCTGCTTCTTTAACCTCATTGATTTCTTCAAAAAATGTAACTGAAGCAGTGGATAGTGGTACACAGAGTATATTTCAGCCTCAGCCAAGGCCTTCGACACTATTCCCCATGCAGATATTACTGACAGACCTGAAATCTGAATGGAAATCCTTAAGGTGGATAAGCCAACTGTCTGACAAAATCCATGTGGTCAGAGTTGCAGGCGCCACTTCTAAAGTAAAGAGCTATCGGTGGTGTACCATAAACAGTCTTATTCTAGGCCAACTGTCACCTACTTCTATTTAAAGACAACTGTAAACCAGGGGCTGTTATTGATATTCCACTGACTCACTACTGCTCTAGCATGGGTTAGACCATGTGAACAACTAGTGCAAGGACAATGGTCTCAAATTAAATATGAATAAATATAGCATAGTTCATTTTTGAAAAAAAAAAAAAACATTTTCACATACCATAAGTGACACATCCTTCCAATCAAACACCAAGCTATTTAGGCACTCGTGTTTATAATTCCTTATCATTTGACCATCACAGCCTCTGCAATAGTTCAGAAAGCCCTCGACCTGGCTCATCATTGTAATTACCACAGACGCCTCTTCAAGATTTAAAGTGGTCTTAATTCCCCTTTAATCATATCTCACTGGATCTATTAAAGTATATAATGTACATTTTGGCATGTACTTGTTCTAAATATATCACTCAACTTGAAAGACCTTAGAGATTCAAAAACTAAAAAGATAAGCCGCCTAAAAAATCTTAGTCACCTACTGATTGTCTATTTTTGTGTTTCAGTCTTTTTAGATTCCATCTAACAAGATCACTTTTTGTATTTTTTGTATTCACTTGTGACAGTTTGCTCAATGATGAAATATACATACACATGCGTGCGCACACACACACATACATGCGCGCGCACGCACGCACACACAAACACACAGATTTCTGTAGTCAATGCACAAGCTGAAAAAAAGGAAATGCACTGTAAGGTGGGAATGAAGAGAGGGGATCTTACAGAAAGAAAATAAGAAGTTATGTACCTACCATAACGTTCCATGTTAGTTGTCTTCTCTCGCCTTCTTTCTTGCTTGATGGGTCCGGAGCCGATCCTCGGCTCCGACTCGGCACTTGCTTTAGCTCAAGAACTCCTTTTACCAGCTCGAGGCAGCCCCATATCCCATGATGCAAGGCAGTAAGTACCCAGATCTCGTTTGTTGACAAAGGGCAATAACACCAAGCATAAAACTACTTCCCAAAGGAAGAAGAAACTTACAGATGGAAAAAGGACCAGGTCTGAATGGTCTTTAGCATAATAGTTTCTTATACAAGGTCTGTCCAGGCCAGGGGGAAGGAGGGAGGGTCGCAAGAAAGAAGGCGAGAAGACAACTAACATGGAACGTTATGGTAGGTACATAACTTCTTAATGTTAAGTTGTCAATCTCGCCTTCATTCTTGCTTGATGGGACCGCATCCCTAGCACCTCTATCCTGGGTGGCTCAATGGAACAAACTCTTGAGGACTGTAGAGCCAAAACTGGCTCTGTCCCTGGAGGCCAAATCCAATTTGTAATGGGAAACAAAAGTGTGAGGAGTGGCCCAAGTGGCCGCTGCACAAATAGTGTCCAAAGGTAGTCTAGCTTGAAAAGCTGTAGAAGTAGCTAAACTCCTAGTTGAATGTGCTTTAGGTTTTGAGCACAGCTGTTTTCCCCTGATCGTATAAATTTCAGTGATGACCGAAGAAAGCCATCTGGACAAAGTCACTTTAGAAACAGGAAGGCCTTTTTTATTATCCGCATAGGAAACAAAAAGTTGATCAGATTTTCTAAATTGTTTTGTTCTGTCCAAATAATATCTAAGCTGACGGTGGACGTCAAGACAATGTAGTTTTGTTCAGCTCTATCTGAATAATTAGGAAAAATACAGGAGATCAATGGATTGATTCAGATTGTTCTTTGAAGCGACCTTAGGTAAAAAGGATGGATTGGTTCTCAAAGATACTCTATCTTTGTGAAAAATCAAATAGGGGGGTCGAACCGAAAGAGCATGAAGTTCAGACACCCTCCTGGCAGATGTAATAGCCACTAGGAATAAGGTTTTCCAAGAAAGATATTTCAGGGAACAAGAAACAGCTGGCTCGAAGGGGGGAAGAATCAAGGATGTCAGCACTAAATTTAGATCCCACTGAGGAGGAGGATTCCTGATTGGAGGCTTTAGTAGGAAAATTCCTTTCAAGAAGGCCCTGCAGAGCCTATGGGACATAATATTATGATCTGCTATCCCGACATGAAAATTAGAAATAGCAGCCAATTGAACTCTGACTGTGGAAGAAGAGGAGCCTGCATGAAAAATCTCTGCTAAGAAGTCCAGAACTGCCTGAACAGGGGCAGTAAAAGGATCAATATTTTGGGCCTTAGCCCAATAAGAGAAACGTTTCCATTTGCTTGTGTAAATCCTCCTGGTAGAGGATTTAAGTGAAGCTACAATGATATCTCTAACTGGGTTAGAGATCAAAGGAAGCCTGGCTAAGGAAGGAAGTGGAGCAACCATGCTGTGAGGTTGAGAGAAGGGATTGACCGATGCAGCTGACCCGATTGGTGAATCAGAAGATCTGGCACTGGGTCCAGATGCCACGGCTGCACCAAAAGGTGATGATGGAGGAACGGGAACCAAACTTGTCGAGGCCAGTAAGGGGCAATGAGAATCAATTTGGCTCTCAAAACGGTAGCTTTCTGGATCACCTGAGGGATCAGAGGAAATGGAGGGAATGCATAAAGAAGTCCCTGGGGCCAATCCTGGGTCAGAGCGTCTCTGGGGGGATGGCCTGATAGAGGGAAGAGGCTGAAGAAGTCTGGACATTTGCTGTTTTGGGGAGTAGCAAAAAGATCGCAACATGGGCGACCCCATTCCAGAAAAATCTCTTCCGCTATAGATTGCTTGAGAGACCACTCGTGAGGCATGAGGATAGCTCTGCTCAATCTGTCCGCTATAATGTTGGTTTTCCCAGGGATATGCGTTGCTACCAGAAACCGATGAGAGGAGATCGCCCATTGCCAAAGTCTGAGCGCTTCTCGACACAAGGGGTAGGACTTGGTTCCGCCCTGTTTGTTGATATACCAAACTACAGACATGTTGTCTGTGTGGACTGCAATTGTCCCTACGGGAAGAAAGTCGTTGAGGGCTTGCAACGTTAAAAGCACTGCTCTCATCTCCAGGACATTTATGTGCAGATGGTACTCGAACGGTTGCCACGTCCCATGAACCATCCTGCCCTGATAATGACCCCCCGACCCGATCAGGGAGGCATCCGTGGTGACAGTGGCTATCGGGGCGGAGGTACAAAGCACCTGCCTTGGTGAACCTGAGACGATGTGATCCACCAAGCAAGATGTTCTTTGCATGTTTGTGTCACCAGAATCTGGTGACGCATTGGGAGTTGCTGGTATGACCACTGTGTGAACAGCATCCACTGAAGGAGGCGCATGTAGAACCGAGCCAGGGAAGAAGAGTAATGGCCGCAGCCATGAGACCTAATACCTTTAGAACCATTCTGGCCTGTACTTTCTTGCTGGCCAGAATGATCCTGACATGAGTCTGAATGTCTGAAACTCTTTGTTCTGTAAGGGTAGCTGACATCCGAACAGTATCTAAGTTTGCCTATGAAGGTAATAGACTGGCAGGGCGATAAGGATGACTTTTTGAAGTTGATTGAGATGCCTAAATGAGAACACAGGTCTATTGTGTAATCCCTGGCTTGTATAAGCTGATGCCTGGTGGTGGCTGACAGGAGCCAGTCGTCGAGATACGGAAACACCTGGAATCCCTGACGTCTCAGGTGAGCCGTTACCACTGCCATACATTTGGTGAACACTGGGGCTGTAGTGAGACCAAAGGGCAGGGCTCTGAACTGGAAGTGACTGGACCCCAGCCGAAAGCGGAGAAATCTTCTGGAGCGTCTGTGAATTTTGATGTGATAGTACGCGTCCTGAAGATCTATTGAGCACATCCAGTTGTCCTTCTGTAAGAAGGGCAGAATTGACTGAAGAGTGACCATTCGGAATCTTGTCTTCCTGACAGACTTGTTGAGTCTGCTGAGATCCAATATTGGTCTCCAGTCTCCCGTCTTTTGGGGACCAAAAGAACCTTGAGTAGATTCCGGCTCTGAATGGTCTATTGTAACTGGCTGAATGGCTCTTTTTTGCAGTAGTTTTGCGATTTCTAACTCTGCAATGTCCCTTAGACCGGGTGGTACATCTGGAAGGGAACTTGAGGGAAAGGGACTTTCCTCGAAAGGAATTATGTAACCCTTGGATATGATCGACTGTACCCATCTGTCTTGAGTGAGGGAATGCCAGGCTTCTGGGTACAGTGATAATCTTCCCCGACTGCCTCCAAGGAAGGACAGCCGGGCAACACCTCAGGGATGCTGAAAGGGCTTATCAGAGAGAGGCTCCCTGTTTCCCTGGTTCTTGGACCCCTCTGCCTCTAGAGCGTCTGTTGTTGTTACCCCTCTGCCTCTAGGGGTAAACTGACCACGTGAATCCGGCGTGACTCCTTGGGATTCTGAACCACATTTTCCCACCCTTCTGTCCTTTGGGATAAGGCCTAGAAGGGGTGGAAAAAGGACTCCAACAGCAGAAAGAGTCTTGCCATCCTGCTCACACCTGGTCAAGGTTTCCTTCACCTGAGGGCCAAACAAAGCTGACCCATCAAAGGGAGAATTTGTGAAGGACGCCTTAAAGGGATCCATAAAATCACATAGCCGCATCCAGGCTTGGCGTCTAAGAGCCACACCTGTGCCTGCGGCTCTACCTCCATCCGCAGCATAAGATATTAGCCGCATGGAGGAGTTAGCAATGGAATTGAGGGTTCCTAGCTGCGAAGCAATCTTTTCTTGGGCCCCTGCAGCTGTAGGATCCTGAACTACTTCTCCCAGCTCCTTGAGGATATCTCTTTGGTGTCTGGTGAAGTGACATAGGTAATTCAGCGAACGCATAGCAAAGGTCACTGAGGAAAACATCCGCTTACCGTACCTATCCATGGTCCTAGAGTCCTTATTAGGAGGATGGACGGGCACGGAAGGATCTGCAAGTTCCTTTTTGGTGGCCGCAGCCACCACCATGGCATCAGCGGGGACACCCTTGGTAAGGAATTGTTTGTCACTAGGGGCCGTGATAAATTTAGAAGGCCTCCTAGGGACTGGCTCTACAGAGTCAGGAGCTGCCCAAGCCTTTCGTGCAATAACCTGCATCAGGGGGTCGAAAGGCGGAGACACACAGGAGGTGGAGGGCCGAGATCCAAACGCCTCTAGGTATACTGACTCATCCTCAGAGGGATTGTTGGTGGGCCAGTTTCCCCTCTGTTTCAGAAGTTCTAGGATGTCTGAGAAGGAGACATCCTCAGAGGGGGATCTAGGGGATCCCTCTGACTCATCAAAGTCAGTATCCGAAGTGACAGACTCGGGGGAGTCTACATACTTCCTCTTACAAGTCCTCTTCCTAGGAGGATCTCCCGAAACATCAGGAGAATCCTCGGAAGAGGGGGAAATTCCCAATGGGGAAACCTGAGGCGGAGGATCTCTGGGTCCCGTAGCAAGAGAAGTGGCAGAGATGTCAACAGGTACTATAGAGGGAGGAGCTACGGGAACAGACTGCTGACTGATACCAGTGGCCAGTACACTCTTCATCACCTCGAATGCTCCCCTCCCAGGCAGGTCCGAGAGAACCCGCTCCGAAGAGGTAGGAACTCCAGGGGCCACCGAAGGGAAGTCTCCGAGGCAGATGTCGGAGCCGAGCTCACCAAGGCCGAGGCTCCAAGGGGAAGAGCGGGCTCGGACAAGGGTCCGATGCCACTCACCCCTCGGAGGAGACCATGGAAGCCCGACCACGAATCCCTCTAAGGAAGAGGAGATAAGAGTAGAGGCTGAAGGAACAGAAGGGGTATCCGTCCTCCAGCCGTAGCAGTAACCATGCCTGAAGACTCCAACTCCAAACTCTGGGGTAGAGTTGAAGGAGGAACTGTAACGGGGTGTGGACCAACAGTCGTCTGCTGAGACGGACTGTGTAACATTTGGGCCAGTACCTGTGACTTGAGTAATCTACTGACCACTCTCTCTAGGTCATGATCTGACAACCTGGATGACCTTGAAGATCGGCTCCGATGGCTCCGTTCGATAGAAGAGGCGGCCGAGCCGAAAGTACCGGCCCCAAGGAAGGAGCCCCCGCCCTCTTCCGGGAATGAGCCATCGGAGCCGATACTACAGATCCTGTCGGCGCCGACTTCTCGGAGCCAACAGAACGTCTCGATGTATCGGCTCCAGCCGGAGCCGATACAGCCACCAAAGTAATGGTGTCGGAGCCGATCGGAGCCGACACCGATGCCTGTGCCACATGGGTGTCGGAGCCGATCGGAGCCGACATCGAAGCGGTCAAAATAGGTTCGGCACCGATAGCCATCGGTGCCGAGTGCTTTGTAAAGCCAGAATCGGCTCCAGCCGAGCCGATCTCGACTCAGCACGAGTCGGAGCCGAGGCCGCAGGCTTAGGAACAGAAGCCTGGGCCTTGGAAACTCTTGCTGGTTTTGATGGAGCCGACTTAGCCGGAGAGCCCTCCGGCTTAAGAAGGCCCCTAAGAACCAGTTTGTTATCTCTCCTGCAGGACTCTCTGGCTGAAGGAGTGACAAATAGCACAGGAGTCCTGCAGGTGAAGAGGGCCCAGACAATACAGGCAAGAAGTGTGACCGTCTGTCAGAGACATCTTCTGACAGCACGAGTCACACTTCTTAAAACCTGAGACCCTCTCCTTTGACATGGTGCTGAAAAACACACTCACACACACCAGTCAAATTAACTTAAATAAAATACCAAAAAGGTATTGTATAAAACCAATACACACACACCCTAACAGGGGGGGGATGGGATAGGGTTTTAAGATAGACTAACTAAAAATTAACGGAGACAGGAAATTTCTGTCAGAAAAGGTATAAACTAGAGTTAAAACTATAAATATAAAGTTTTTTTTGACTAAAGGGGCTTAAAATCACAAAAGTGAACAACTTACCAGGAGCTGGCAAAAAGAAGACCTCCCAAGCGAAGCGGCAAACGAGATCTGGGTACTTACTGCCTTGCATCATGGGATATGGGGCTGCCTCGAGCTGGTAAAAGGAGTTCTCGAGCTAAAGCAAGTGCCGAGTCGGAGCCGAGGATCGGCTCCGGACCCATCAAGCAAGAATGAAGGCGAGATTGACAACTTAACATCCTCCCCTTCAGTTAACTCCTTTGGAAGACAGGCAAGGAATCAAGACTAATGTTGTTTCCCCCGAAGTGGACCTCACCCTCTCTGGACCTATGACCTTACTTCAAACCCTGACTGAAGAAATTACTTATTCAAAACACCCTTCTGTTGCTAATGTGGGTGCTAAAAACACATTTGACACTTACAACTTTTTCTCCTCATAAAAGCATGCCAGAAAGGAAAAAAATGTTATGGCCACAGTAGTAAATATTTGCCATTGTACTTTCCATCTCCTGAAGATGCTCATGATTTTTCATCTGAACAAAAGGAGAAGTTTAAAAAAGAAAATCCAAAAAAGATGGTCTTGTATCTTCAGAGAAAGCAAACATACACCAAAAGCCAATGGCATCTGGAAAGCTGAGATGGTGGAACCAACCTTAAACAAGCTCATGCCAGATGAACTGATAATGAAGGAATGTGACTAGAAAAAGACAGCATCACAGGGAATGATGCAGAAAAAAATGGTATGAGACACGCAATAGGGTAGGTGCTGAAAAACATAGCACTGCACATAACAGCCATGGAATGTGAGCAACCAATACTATCACTTGTTAACTCAAGGAAAGAACCTTCATGCAGCATATCAGGAAAGAGAACTGAACTGGTGAGGTGTACAAGGGTACTAGAAAGTCCTTAGTTGAGTCTAATAGAAGTTGATATTGAAAAAGGGATTAGTACAGCATATAAAATACTGCATGACAACTATAAGAATCAGTCAAGGGAGGTTAAAAAAACATTAGGAAGAGAGAGTGGGAAGGCAACATATAAAGGAACAACAGGAAATGTTTGTTTGGCTCCCAAGTACGCAACAAAGTCCAGATGGTTTAAGATTTTTGCTCGGAAGTGCTTGCACAGATATTTCCATACCCCAAGCAAACTTCAAAGAATTTTTCCTCAGGAGGATAGCAAGTGTTGGGGATGTGATGGAAATGCAAGGGGGGTAATTTGAACATGTTTTGGTGGTGGTGGGGGGGAATGCAACAAGTTAGCAGACTAAAAATGCCCTACTGGGTACTCTGTCAAACATACTAAGAGAGTAAATGGTTCAAACTAAGGAAATAAATCTTTTGAGCTGGGATGTAGGATCTTAATTAGCTAGGCACAGTAAGACCTTACTAAGTTTAACGTTACTGGCTGGAAAAAAAAAAATAATAATAATAATGAAAGAAAGCAACAAAAGCAACCAAAGGAGTAGTCCACATAGGATTTATTCAATGAAGCGCTTTTCGTCCGATTAGCAACCAGGACTTTTTCAGATAAAAATGTCTAAAAACATCCCTACTTAAATACTTCAAAAAAGTCACATGATCAAATTAGGGTAATGACTACGCACTTCCCTCCAAAAATGTCACCGTATGTGTGCTTGAAAACATTTAAAATGACAGCAACTTGAAATAATAAAAAAATTCAAAATACATAGCAGCACAACAACAAAATTCTTGTGGTAGCTCTATAACAAGCTAAAGTGTTACCTTCACTCTGTTTTTTATGTATATGTAGGCAAACACGTACCCTTTATCTTAATTATTTTTTTATTTTATTTTTATTTTACATTTGTTGACCGGGCTAGTCTAACTGGATACATGTCCATTTTCAGTAGAGGCCCGGGGAGATAAGTTCCTAGATAGGACAATGAAATTGACACAACAACAACTAAGGAAACATGAAACAAACAAAATAAATCCTACTTACAGTATCTTAACAAACTCTTCAGTTTTAAAAGACATAATACTTGAAAATGCTTTAGCTAGGCACACATCCTCTAATCAAACACATACAGGGCCACTGACCAAGTTACTCTGGCCATCATGGGTGGACCCAGTTCTTTATTATTAGAAAAACTTGAATTGATGTGACAAATTCGTTTAAATGCGTGTTGCTACCCATGATTAAACGAGATGTGTTCTATTTTATCTTTAGAAAAGGGAGGGTGAAAACTACATTGAATTAATCAGAATTTGTGGGAACAATATATGCAGAATACTATGCAGGAGGAGTGAAATGTAAAGGAAAGGCAGGAATTGAGCAATTTATATAATGTTAGAATGAATGAAAATTGTTAAACTGTATACTGCATAAAAATAAAAGAAATGTTAAGTATGGTTTGTTTTCTTTTCTATTACTGTATGTGTACCTATATTACTTTTTTAATATCATGTTTAATACAGTAAACTCTCAGTTAACCGGAACTCAAGCAACCGACAAAAAATATCGAAGAAATACAGTACAATTTTCATGCGTTACACTTTCTGTCCCCACCCCACCCCCAGAAATAAGAAGTTATGTACCTACCATAACGTTCCATGTTAGTTGTCTTCTCTCGCCTTCTTTCTTGCTTGATGGGTTCGAGCGATCCTCGGCTCCGACTGCGTACTGCTTTAGCTCGAGAACTCCTTTTACCAGCTCGAGGCAGCCCCATATCCCATGATGCAAGGCAGGAAGTACCCAGATCTCGTTTGTTGACAAAAGGGCAATAACACCAAGCATAAACAAAAACTTCCCAAAGGAAGAAGAAACTTACAGATGGAAAAAGGACCAGGTCTGAATGGTCTTAGCATAATAGTTTCTTATACAAGGTCTGTCCAGGCCAGGGGGAAGGAGGGAGGGTCACAAGAAAGAAGGCGAGAGAAGACAACTAACATGGAACGTTATGGTAGGTACATAACTTCTTAATGTTAAGTTGTCAATCTCGCCTTCATTCTTGCTTGATGGGACCGTCCTAGCACCTCTATCCTGGGTGGCTCAATGGAACAAACTCTTGAGGACTGTAGAGCCAAAACTGGCTCTGTCCCTGGAGGCCAAGTCCAATTTGTAATGGGAAACAAAAGTGTGAGGAGTGGCCCAAGTGGCGCTGCACAAATAGTATCCAAAGGCAGTCTAGCTTGAAAAGCTGTAGAAGTAGCTAAACTCCTAGTTGAATGTGCTTTAGGTTTTGAGCACAGCTGTTTTCCCCTCATCGTATAAATTTCAGTGATGACCGAAGAAAGCCATCTGGACAAAGTCACTTTAGAAACAGGAAGGCCTTTTTATTATCCGCATAGGAAACAAAAAGTTGATCAGATTTTCTACATTAATTTGATCTGTCCAAATAATATCTGAGCTGACGGTGGACGTCAAGATCATGTAGCTTTTGTTCAGCTCTATCTGAATAGTTAGGAAAGAATACGGGAGATCAATGGATTGATTCAGATTGTTTTTGAAGCGACCTTAGGTAAAAAGGATGGATTAGTTCTCAAAGATACTCTGTCTTTGTGAAAAATCAAATAGGGGTCGAACTGAAAGAGCATGAAGTTCCGACACCCTCCTGGCAGATGTAATAGCCACTAGGAATAAAGTTTTCCAAGAAAGATATTTCAAGGAACAAGAAACAGCTGGCTCGAAGGGGAAGAATCAATGATGGCAGCACCAAATTTAGATCCCACTGAGGAGGAGGATTCCTGATTGGAGGTTTTAGTAGGAAAATTCCTTTCAAGAAGGCCCTGCAGAGTCTATGGGACATAATATTATGATCTGCTATCCTGACATGAAAATTAGAAATAGCAGCCAACTGAACTCTGACTGTTGAAGAAGAGGAGCCTGCATTAAAATCTCTGCTAAGAAGTCCAGAACTGCCTGAACAGGGGCAGTGAAAGGATCAATATTTTGGGCCTTAGCCCAATAAGAGAAACGTTCCATTTGCTTGTGTAAATCCTCCTGGTAGAGGATTTTAGTGAAGCTACTATGATATCTCTAACTGGGTTAGAGATCAAAGGAAGCCTGGCTAAGGAAGGAAGTGGAGCAACCATGCTGTGAGGTTGAGAGAAGGAATTGACCTGTGCAGCTGACCGGATTGGTGAATCAGTAGATCTGGCACTGGGTCCAGATGCCACGGCTGCACCAACAGGTGACGATGGAGGAACGGGAACCAAACTTGTCGAGGCCAGTAAGGGGCAATGAGAATCAATTTGGCTCTCAAAGCGGTAGCTTTCTGGATCACCTGAGGGATCAGAGGAAATGGAGGAAGGCATAAAGAAGTCCCTGGGGCCAATCCTGGGTCAGAGCGTCTCTGGGGATGGCCTGATAGAGGAAGAGGCTGAAGAAGTCTGGACATTTGCTGTTTTGGGGAGTAGCAAAAGATCGCAACATGGACGACCCCATTCCAGAAAAATCTCTTCCGCTATAGATTGCTTGAGAGACCACTCGTGAGGCATGAGGATAGCTCTGCTCAATCTGTCCGCTATAATGTTGGTTTTCCCAGGGATATGCGTTGCTACCAGAAACCGATGAGAGGAGATCGCCCATTGCCAAAGTCTGAGCGCTTCTCGACACAAGGGGTAGGACTTGGTTCCGCCCTGTTTGTTGATATACCAAACTACAGACATGTTGTCTGTGTGGACTGCAATTGTCCCTACGGGAAGAAAGTCGTTGAGGGCTTGCAGCGTTAAAAGCACTGCTCTCATCTCCAGGACATTTATGTGCAGATGGTACTCGAGCGGTTGCCACGTCCCATGAACCATCCTGCCCTGATAATGACCCCCACCCGATCAGGGAGGCATCCGTGGTGACAGTGGCTATCGGGACGGGGTACAAAGCACCTGCCTTGGTGAACCTGAGACGATGTGATCCACCAAGCAAGATGTTGTTTGCATGTCTGTGTCACCAGAATCTGGTGACGCATTGGGAGTTGCTGGTATGACCACTGTGTGAACAGCATCCACTGAAGGAGGCGCATGTAGAATCGAGCCAGGAAGAAGAGTAATGGCCGCAGCCATGAGACCTAATACCTTTAGAACCATTCTGGCCTGTACTTTCTTGCTGGCCAGAATGATCCTGACATGAGTCTGAATGTCTGAAACTCTTTGTTATGTAAGGGTAGCTGACATCCGAACAGTGTCTAAGTTTGCCTATGAAGGTAATAGACTGGCAGGGCGATAAGGATGACTTTTCGAAGTTGATTGAGATGCCTAAATGAGAACAAAGGTCTATTGTGTAATCCCTGGCTTGTATAAGCTGATGCCTGGTGGTGGCTGACAGGAGCCAGTCGTCGAGATACGGAAACACCTGGAATCCTTGACGTCTCAGGTGAGCCGTGACCACTGCCATGCATTTGGTGAACACTCTGGGGGCTGTAGTGAGACCAAAGGGCAGGGCTCTGAACTGGAAATGACTGGACCCCAGCCAGCGGAGAAATCTCCTGGAGCGTCTGTGAATTTTGATGTGATAGTACGCATCCTGAAGATCTATTGAGCACATCCAGTTGTCCTTCTGTAAGAAGGGCAGAATTGACTGAAGAGTGACCATTCGGAATCTTGTTTTCCTGACAGACTTGTTGAGTCTGCTGAGATCCAATATTGGTCTCCAGTCTCCCGTCTTTTTGGGGACCAAAAAGAACCTTGAGTAGATTCCGGGCTCTGAATGGTCTATTGTAACTGGCTGAATGGCTCTTTTTTGCAGTAGTTTTGCGATTTCTGACTCTGCAATGTCCCTTAGACCGGGTGGTACATCTGGAAGGGAACTTGAGGGGAAGGGACTTTCCTCGAAAGGAATTATGTAACCCTTGGATATGATCGACTGTACCCATCTGTCTTGAGTGAGGGAATGCCAGGCTTCTGGGTACAGTGATAATCTTCCCCCGACTGCCTCCAAGGAGGGACAGCCGGGCAACACCTCAGGGATGCTGAAAGGGCTTCTCAGGAAGAGACTCCCTGTTGCCCTGGTTCTTCGGACCCCCTCTGCCTCTAGAGCGGCGTCTGTTGTTGTTACCCCCTCTGCCTCTAGGGGTAAACTGACCACGTGAATCCGGCGTGACTCCTTGGGATTTACGGAACCACATCTTCCCACCCTTCTGTCCTTTGGGATAAGGCCTAGAAGGGTGGAAAAACGGACTCCAACAGCAGAAAGAGTCTTGCCGTCCTGCTCACACCTGGTCAAGGTTTCCTTCACCTGAGGGCCAAACAAAGCTGACCCATCAAAGGGAGAATTTGTGAAGGACGCCTTAAAGGGATCCAAAAATCACATAGCCGCATCCAGGCTTGGCGTCTAAGAGCCACACCTGTGCCTGCGGCTCTACTGCTCCATCAGCAGCATAAGATATTAGCCGCATGGAGGAGTTAGCAATGGAATTGAGGGTTCCTAGCTGCGAAGCAATCTTTTCTTGGGCCCCTGCAGCTGTAGGATCCTGAACTACTTCTCCCAGCTCCTTCAGGATATCTCTCTGGAGTCTGGTGAAGTGACAAAGATAATTCAGCGAGCATAGCAAAGGTCGCTGAGGAAAACATCCGCTTGCATACCTATCCATGGTCCTAGAGTCCTTATTAGGAGGATGGACGGGCACAGAAGGATCTGCAAGTTCCTTTTGGTGGCCGCAGCCACCACCATGGCATCAGCGGGGACACCCTTGGTAAGGAATTGTTTGTCACTAGGGGCAGTTATAAATTTAGAAGGCCTCCTAGGGACTGGCTCTACAGAGTCAGGAGCTGTCCACGCCTTCGAGCAATAACCTGCATAAGGGGGTCGAAGGCGGAGACACCCAGGAGGTGGAGGGCCGAGATCCAAACGCCTCTAGGTATACTGACTCATCCTCAGAGGGATTGTTGGTGGGCCAGTTTCCCTCTGTTTCAGAAGTTCTAGGATGTCTGAGAAGGAGACATCCTCAGAGGGGATCTAGGGGATCCCTCTGACTCATCAAAGTCAGTATCCAGTGACAGACTCGGGAGTCTACATGCTTCCTCTTACAAGTCCTCTTCCTAGGAGGATCTCCCGAAACATCAGGAGAATCCTCGGAAGAGGGAAATTCCCAATGGGGAAACCTGAGGCAGAGGATCTCTGGGTCCTGTAGCAAGAGAAGTGGCAGAGATGTCAACAGGTACAATAGAGGGAGGAGCTACGGGAAGAGACTGCTGACTGATACTAGTGGCCAGTACACTCTTCATCACCTCGAATGCTCCCCTCCCAGGCAGGTCCGAGAGGCCCGCTCCAAGAGCTAGGAACTCCAGGGGCCACCGAAAGGGAAGTCTCCGAGGCAGATGTTGGAGCCGAGCTCACCAAGGCCGAGGCTCCAAGGGGAAGAGCGGGTTCGGACAAGGGTCCGATGCCACTCACCCCCTCGGAGGAGACCATGGAAGCCCGACCACCGAATCCCTCTAAGGAAGAGGAGATAAGAGTAGGGGCTGAAGGAACAGAAGGGGTATCCGTCCTGCAGCCGTAGCAGTAACCAAGCCGAAGACTCCAACTCCAAGCTCTGGGGTAGAGTTGAAGGAGGAACTGTAAGGTGTGGACCAACAGTCGTCTGCTGAGACGGACTGTGTAGCATTTGGGCCAGTACCTGTGACTTGAGCAATCTACTGACCACTCTCTCTAGGTCATGATCTGACAACCTGGATGACCTTGAAGATCGGCTCCGATGGCTCCGCTCCGATAGAAGAGGCGAGGGCGAAAGTATCGGCCCCAAGGAAGGAGACCTCGACCTCTTCCTGGAATGGGCCATCGGAGCCGATATTACTGATCCTGTCGGCACCGATTTCTCGGAGCCGGCAGAACGTCTCGATGTATCGGCTCCAGCCGGAGCCGATACAGCCATAACGGTGTCGGAGCCGATGGGACCCGACACCTTTGCCTGGGCCACATGGGTGCCGGAGCCGATCGGAGCCGACACCGATGACCGTGCGCGTGGGTGTCGGAGCTGGTTGGAACCGACACCACAGTGGTCAGCAGATTCGGCACCGATAGCCATCGGCGAAAGCTTTGTGGATCCGGAATCGGCTCCAGGCGGAGCGGATCTCGACTCTATACGAGTCGGAGCCGAGGCCACAGGCTTAGAAACAGAAGCCTGGGTCTTGGCAGATTTAGTTGATTTTCAAGGGGCCGACTTAGCCGGAGAGCCCTCCGGCTTAAGAAGACCCCTGAGAATCAACTTATTCAGTCTCTCCTGCAGGACTCTCTGGCTGAAGGAGTGACAAATAGCACAGGAGTCCTGCAGGTGAAGAGGGTCCAAACAGTACAGGCAAGAAGTGTGACCGTCTGTCAGAGACATCTTCTGACAGCACGAGTCACACTTCTTAAAACCTGAAACCCTCTCTTTAGACATGGTGCCTTAACACAACACACACACACCAGTCCAATTAAATTAAACAAATACCAAAAGGTATTTAGTAAAAAACACCAACACACACACCCTAACAGGGGGGGGATGGGATAGGGAAACTAACTGACTAAAAAAAAATTAAAAGAGACAGGGAATTCTGTCAGAAAAAGTTAAATTTAAAGTTAAACTATCAAAACAAATTAGTTTTTAACTAAAAAGGGGCTTAAATGTCACAAATGTGAATTACTTACCAGGAGCTGGTAAAGAGAAGACCTCCCAAGCGAAGCGGCAAACGAGATCTGGGTACTTCCTGCCTTGCATCATGGGATATGGGGCTGCCTCGAGCTGGTAAAAGGAGTTCTCGAGCTAAAGCAAGTGCCGAGTCGGAGCCGAGGGATCGGCTCCGAACCCATCAAGCAAGAATGAAGGCGAGATTGACAACTTAACATCATGCCTTATGTTTTTAGAGTTTTAAAAAGGAAGATAGGAATAAATTCCCTCTCTCCCCAACATGAGAACAAGTCAAACCAGACAAATGGTATAGGGTACAGTATTTGTCAGGCCCTTTATTAACACTAACTCTCAAGCAACCACAAACTATTCATCCGGCATCTACCAATTCCCATAGGTGCCAGTTAACTGACAGTTTACTGTAAAGATGTTCATAGGTAGGTACTGGGCTATCGGCCCTCGGGCCTATACAAGCCCAGCCAAAAAGGTACCCTAGCTTTTACCACCCAAGAAAATTATTTTCCTGTGCCACTGTCGAGCAGAGCCACAGAGGTGATCCCCGGGGTGAATTTCCTATTTCCCATCCAATCATCAAGATTTTTCTTGAAGAGTGCTAATGAGGAGCTTTGTTTGATATAGATAGGTAGTTTATTCCAGGGTATGGGAAGTCTCTGGGACAGGAATCTATCCCTCCAGCATGTTCTGTTTATTGTGGTGACAAGGTTTAGGTCTCTAGAGCGTGTAGCTCGGAGGGATTGAGATTTCTTTAAGTGGAGCATGTCCAACAGCTCTGGGCTTGACATAACTTTGTATGTTAGGCAGAGATCACCTCTGAGTAGGCGATATGCGATGGAGTAAAGCTGGAGTTTTTTGAGACTGTCTGCATGGGGCATCTGTTTGAGCCCAGTAATCCTCTTTGTGAGGTATTTCTGCGGCCTTTCCAGTTGTTTACAAAAAGAGTGATAAAAAGCTCCATGTTAACACAGGGTAAGGAGGTGCCTGATAGGGCAGTATTGGAGGAGTCAAGGTGTCTTCAATGCTGAACTTGCACTGTTAAAGGAAATTTTGGGGGATAAAAGCCACAATCCCATAAAGTACAAGTCATTTTAGATACCAGATTAGTTGACATAGATAAGCTATATGCTTTCACACTTAAAATGAGAACAGAGAGACGGGAAATCACTAAAAGTACTAGCTTTGAATCTCCACTTTTTCTAGAGCATACTTTAGACAGCCCATAGATGAAGACCACTGTGATTAATTACTGGAAACTTTCACAAGGTAATTTGGTGACTTATACAACAAGGCTGGGCTAATAAGAAAATGAGTTTATAAGGAAAACAAAAATCTTAAATCTCTGTTTAAAAAGTCAGTGCATCTGGGGGCCAGTCAAGCAGGTATAAAAACACTTAACCACTTGCATCCTCTGGTTCACTGCGACTACAAATATATGTTTGGCAAACACTGGGGGGAGTCTAAAGTAAAAACAAATGGAAGCATCCGGAACATACATTCTTTCAATCCTTAAGACTTGGGTCCATTTATATTTCCTTCTGCAGATCGCATGTTGCTTCAGAAATTAACTCAGAAAGTTTAGTTTCTTACTAATATATCACTCACAGCATTACAGGATACAGTGAAGTAGCCATAACTTGCTCACTGGTCTTTAGAATTTTACAGCAGACAATAAGACCTTCTTCTGTGAACCATTTACAAAGTCACTGTCAAGGTTAGCTAGCCAACCTGGGTACCACAAGACAGAATGAAATTGTGCTACTTGTTAAATCTTATTTTTGTCCTTATAACTGAGTACTTGACAGAAATTAGCACTGGATTTTGAGTTAAAAGGTTTTTTTTGTTTTTTATTAACTGTAGCATCTTGTATATAAAAAGTACAGTTGTGTACGCTTGCCATAAATGTAGATGTTCGAGTGTATTCACTGTTGCAGTTATCACTTTTGGGTTATCTGCTTGCAGTAGCCCTCAGTTGGCCTGATTAACAAAGTCTTGGGTCCTGTGTCGGTTGCTGTCCCTTCTGTCATGATGTCAGGTCGTCAGGGGTATAAAACATGCAGCCGATGCCATTACGTCAGTTTTTCTTGCCCCAGATGTCACGTGCCCCCTTAATGGGAAGCAATTAAATCTATAAATATACAAAGTTATACCTCCAACAAAAAAGCAAATACACCAAAAAGCTTTTGAAGATAGTAAAGGAAAGTAGAGGTATAGCCAAAAAAGAAAAAGAAGGGGGCTGGAGGGAGAGTAACCAGGACTGCAACAATGAATACACTCGAACATCTACATTTATGGTAAGTGTACACAACTGCACTATGTTCTTTGTGTTTCACTGTTGCAGTCATCACTTTTGGGTAGATTCCCAAAGCTAAGGATGGGAGGAGGAATGTAAATAGAATTAGAACCAGCTAAAAGGCCCTGCAAGACTGCAGTGGCAAAGCCAGCTCTGGATTTAGTGAAAATTGGCAGATGGTAATGCTTGGTGAAAGTATGTACAGAACTCCAGGTAGCAGCTTCTAGGATGTCCCTGGTAGGGACACCTCAGAGAAAGGCTGCAGAGGTAGATGCAGCCCTAGTAGAGTGGGGTCTGATCCCCTGTGGGATAGGTTCTCCATGGTGTTTGTAGCAAAAATGAATGCAATGGCCTATCCATTTGGAAATTGTTTGCTTTGAAATAGCCCTCCCCTCTGCCCCTGCAGCAAATGCCACCAGCAGTTGATCAGATTTCCTTTGAGGTTTAGTTCTGTCCAAGTAGAATCTAAGTTGTCTGTGCACGTCTAAGGAGTGCAGAATCCGTTCCCCTTTGTTCTGTGGATTAGGAAAGAAGGTTGGCAAATGCATGGACTGACTGACGGCCCCAATGGATACCACCTTGGCATGAAGGAGGGATTGGTCCTGAGGGACACCCTGTCCACATGAAAGATGACAGGGCTCGCCCATTTGCTTGTCAACATGTTGAAAATCCTTGGTTCCAGTTTCTACTCGTGTGGGTCCATGAGGTTTCTGCTTAATTCGTCTGTCAGTGTATTTAGTTTTCCTGGCAGGAATTGAGCTTGTAAATGTACTTGATAGCTCAGGGCTGTGTTCCCCTGCTTGTTTATGCACCACATAACAGTGGTGTTATCCATCTTTATCATTAATTGTCCTGGAAGAATGTGGTCCTTGAAGGTTGTCAGAGCATTCTGTACAGCTAACATTTCTTTTTGATTGATATGTAGGTGCATTTGACTTGGGTTCCATTTGCCCTGAATGCACTTCCCTGCTAGGTGGGCCCCTCCATGCATAGTCTGATGTGTCTGTTGTTAAGGTTTGGGCAGCAGGGTGTAATGTGAACGGTAGTCCCATGTTTTGGTGGCAGGCCTCTGCCCACCAAAGGAACTCTAGGCGTAGGCAAGGTGTGATAGGAATCATTGCTTCTAGATCCTGTTAATGTTGACACCATAGGCTTTTGAGATACCATTGCAGTTTCCTCATATGCAGCCTTGCATATGGAATTAGAAGAATGCAGGAGGCCATGAACCCCAAGGCTTGCAGTATTTGCCTTGCAGATAATTGGGTTTTTGTGGCCACTTTATTTGAAGTAGGTTGTCAAATGAATCCATTTCTCTGGCGTGAGGAAAGCCATCTGGGAAGTTGTATTCAAACTTGCTCCCAGGAATATAATTTGTTGACAGGATACCAGTTGTGATTTCTTTTCATTTATGGTGTACCCCAGACAAGTCAGTACCATCTGAACAAAGGCCAGATGATTCAAAAGTATGTCTTGGCTTTCTGCCTGAATGAGACAATCGTCCAGACATGGTTATATTTGAATATTTATTTGTCTGCAGAAGGCAATGACTGGAGCTAGGCACTTTGTGAATACCCTGGGCGCAGTAGACAAGCCAAAGGGCAGTGCAGAGAACTGACAGTGCATGTAGCCTGCTTTGAAGCGTAGGTATTTTCTGCAAGACTCCCTGATAGGGATGTGCAGGTATGCTTCTTTTAAGTCTAGTGTTGCCAACCATACATCTTTGCCTAGCATAGGAAGCAGCTGGTGAAGAGTCAAGCACCTTGAATTTTGGAATCACCAGAAAGGTATTTAGAGTAGAAAGGTCCAGGATAGGACACCATGTATTGCCTTTTCTGGGTACCAGGAAAAGTCTCTAATAGAACCCTTGTCCCTTGTCCTCTTCTGGTACCAACTGAATAGCCCCCATGCTTAAGAGAGAGAGTACTTGATTTTGGGCCTCTGCCCACTGATTTGGGGGTAGATCTGGCCACCTGTTTGGTGTTGATAAGGTGTGGAAGTGAAATCTGTATCCTTGGGACACTATATTTAAAACCCATTTGTTCTGGGTAATGAGTTCCCAGTTTTTTGCCTGCAGACCAATCTTTCCGCCTAAAGGAGCATTCAGTTGGGAAGTGCTTGGAAGTTTTAGAAGCAAGTCATTGAGACTGCTTTCCATAGGGGGGAGTCCTACTACTCCCTGATTTAGGAGCGGAAACCCCCCACTGCTTAGTCTTGTGTGTCCCCTGTGACTGAAACCTGGGATTTCTGCTATGTCTGGGTTTGGCTTGAGAAGACCTTGAGGAGGCTGGAAAGGACCAATTCTTAGAGGGCCAGTGCCTACTAAATGTAGGAGGCTGAACTTATAAGAAATCTTTAACAGTTTGCATAGATTTAGCTTTATCTTCCATCTTTTTAAGAACTTCCTCAGCCTTGTTGCCAAACAGGCGGTCCTGATTTAAGGGAGCATCCAACAATTTAGCTTTAACATGATCAAGTAAACATTGCTCCTTAAGCCTAGCATGCCTACTGAGCACAGAAACAGTAGCAGCAGCAAGAGGCTTTTAAAGAATCCAATCCACATTGCAAAGTATGTTTTCCAACCTGTTCAGCAGAATGCATTAAATCCTCTAATTCTTTATTTTCCTAACAGTCAGGAATCAACATAATTTTCTTTTTAAGCAATCCAATAACATGTTGTTGATACTTTAACATATGAAACTGGCAGTTTAAAGCCCTAATGGTCAAGGTTGCAGAAGTGTAAACCTTCTTACCCCAACTATCCAGCGCCCTGGAGTCTCTATCAGAACGGGTAGGATTTTTAGCAGTAGAAGCCTTAATGCCCCTGGGTCCCTGTGAAATAGTCTCTGGATCCGCAATAGGATTTTTAAAAAGGAACTTGTGTGAATCAGGAACCCTGTAATATCTGTCAAGTTTTCTGGGAGCAGGAGGCAAGGAATCAGGGGTCAAACTAGAATCCGAAAAAGCATCATCAACAATGTCTAGTACAGGAGGAATAGCTAAAGGCCTATGCTGAGGCAGGAGTAAGAAATCCCTAAGCAACTTTTTTGAATCAGAAAAATCCTGGCTTTCCCAGTGGAAATGCTCCCTTAGAGTATGTAAGGTTTCACCAAAAGAAAAATCCTCTGGAGGGGAAGCAGAGGGAATAGAGTCCTCTGCATCAGAATCCTCATAAATAGATTAGGGTAAGTCCAGATCATCAGAAGAATCAGAAAAATCAGAATCCTGGTCAGAAGATTCATAAACAACTTCAGTCCTAGGTCCCTTAGAAGGGGGAGGCTGGCTTCCCCTGATTAGAGTTATTAGATCTTCAGCCATTCATATTTGTTTTTTAGCCATAGAGGCCTGGGCGTCGTTTTTTTTTAGGCGTGGTTCGAGATTTAGGCCTAAAAGAAGGAGGCGGCATCGGTTTAATATGCAAATCCGTAGGCCTGAATACACCCTCAGAAGCCTGTGCCTGCACAGTGGCTCTGGACCCATCCAAGGTAGAGACATCCGCAGGTTCCATAGTTGAAGCATCTCGTAGCATACCGGACTCCGAATGGGTCTCAGTAGAGGCCTGCGAATCAGAAGTAGCAGGTATCAGGGGCTGCGAAAGTGCCTCACTGAGAACTGGCAACTGGCTTACGAGAAGCATCGTTAGCAGTTTTGGACCTCGGCGGTCTGTCTTTATCCTTGCGTTTTTTCAGAATCCCAGTAGTCGGATGGCTAACTGACGACATTTCTGGATAATTAAACAGAGAACCGAAATATTTTGAGGCGAAAATATACCGACAACAGATAGTGTGCTGATTAAATAAAGCACAAAACCGACAGCACAGTACATCGTGGTCAGAGTCTAGGCAAGGAATACAGTATAAAAGAAAATCTTTATGATGTATTTGCTTTCCACAAGTAATGCAATTATTAACTTTTACTGACATCGGTAAGGAGCAAGAAAAGGTTTCCTCAACGGGGTACTTAGCTTTAGTTGAAGACTTTGGTTCTGAAACTCGAAAACGAAAATTTCAGGAGTCGGCCGACCGGCACTTGCGAACTGCTTCTGCTTCAGGCACCGCACAGCAACAAAGACTGATGTAATGGTGTTGGCTGCATGTTTTATACCTCTGACGACCTGACGTCATGGAAGAAGGGAGAGCAACCAACACAGGACCCAAGACTTTGTTAATCAGGCCGACTGAGGCTACTGCAAGCAGATAACCTAAAAGTGATGACTGCAACAGTGAAACACGAACAACATCTTGAAACAAGTGAAATTCATGGACAAACCAGCAGTAAACATGTATAACAATCATGGAACAATAAACTACAACAGTAAAATTTAATCGCACAATTTTTAAAATGTTTACTATTATAAAATAAAACTAGTTAACACAGGAGGATGCAAGTAATTAATATTAACAATGTAAATAAGCCAGACCCTGTGGCCAGAAATAAGATAGTTTATCTGCTTTATTCCTATAGGGGGTCTTTAAGGGGTATAGGGAGTGATCAAGTACTGATAAACTTTTAGCATAGAGTACCATGAAGTTCTTCCAGTTCTTTCAGGAAATATGTTGAGGACATTTCCACATGGATGCAATATATAGCCTGGATACCAATGCTACTTGAACTGCCCACGGTTTTATACATCACGGAAATGTTTCAGAAGAAATAAAGTGAAAACAGCGCCAGTCATCTGTTGGTGAAAAAAAAAGTTTTGCTCATCTTCCATTAGGATTTTGAATTAAAGATGGTGAAGTTTGCAAGGAGTGCAAAGCCCTTTCAAGAGCAGCAGACCTTTGGTAACCACTCCACTACAAAAGTGACCATAACCTTCCTCCTGCATTCAATCAGCCCATCAGAACTTTGTGGAGTAACAGCCAAAAACAAATGCAAGAAGGCCACCATCAAGGAAAATGTGTACTTTTCTGTTTATGGCAAAATCCCCTTTCCAAAGCAGCAGCAAACATACATGCTCACAGATCAGAGTACTGCATTGTGTTAAGCTGTGAGCTTGTTTATTCCATTCCTGCACACCTCATAAAGACTACCACACAAACGTGACTTAGAAGAGCCAAGCACATTTCTCCAGCCTAAGCTCTTCATCATATATCTACTGATAGGAATTACTGCAATTCGGGATACAGAGAATAAACAAGGAGGGGGCTGGAATTTATTGGACAAAATTGGCAAAAGAAACAAGATATTGGGAGCAAATATTTAGAGAGGGAAAGGTAACAGAATGGGAAGAGGCCAAGAATTTATTGGGACTGTAGTCTAGAGGTCACCTTCCCTATCAAGGATGGATATTAGAGTACAGGCAAAGAGAAAAAAAATAGAAGAATCCTAAACAGAAGACCAGCACTGGTAGAGTTTTTAGTAGAATCTAGAACATAAGCTGCTGTTAAAAAAGGAATAATTAGTAGAGCATATAAAATACTGCAAGAAAACTATAAGAATCAATCAGAGGAGGTTAGAAAGGACTGGGCAGAGAGACTGGATAAGCAATTCACAAAGAAACAATGGGGGACACATGTATGTCTCCTAAATATGTAACAAAAGTCTAGAAGATTAAAGGATTTACACTTGGAAGTGTTTACATAGGTATTTTATACCCCAACTGGACTTCAAAGAATTTTATCTCAGGTAGACAGCAAATGTTGAAGGTGTGACGGGGAAGAAAAAGGTAACTGTGAACATATTTTCTGGGAGTGTAATGAGTTGGCAGACTTTAAAAATTCCCTGCAGACTACTCTCAGAGATGCTGGGTAAGCAAATTTGTTTAACTAAGGAAATAATTTTTTTTGAGCTATGACACAGAATCAGAAGTAACTAGACATAGTAAGGCCTTGCCGAGTCTAATTATGGTAGCTGCCAAAAAAAAAAAATTACTAGAAAATGGAAATCAAAGTCTAAAGCAACTGCATTAGAAGTAGTAAATATAGTAACATGGATAAAACAACTGGAACTGGGATCTTTAAAAAAAAAAGGGTAGGAGCAAATTACATAAAAAATGGGAAATGTGGGAACAATACATCCTGAGGAGGAAACAGGTTTAAAAAAGCCAAGATTTAAATGAAGTATGTAATGTTTGACAATGATTGGATAGATAAGTGATCTGCAATGTTTGCAACTAAAATTATGTTAACATGGTTTGTGATGTATAATATTTGCAACAAAAATTGTCAATATGGTTTTATTTTCATTTATATAAATGTATGATTGCCTATGTTATATGTGATAATTTAATAAAGATGTTCTTGTTTTTATGAAAAAAAAAAAGCTCTGCATCATATGCATCCCTCGCTCTCCACTATAGCAGGCCAGTCCACATCCCTCCTTCCCAGGACAAACAAGCTGACATTGGCTGCTCACTTCCACCCTCTTGTTAGCTCCTCCAGCGTCCAAGTTGCTTGTCAGTATCAGTTTCCTGGATGTGATATGCTGCCCAGCATCTTCTAAGGCACACAGAAAATATTTTTGTTTTACGTTGTTCCAACGAGTTTTTTCCCACGTCTCCTCTTCAAAGCTATGTGGAAGTGAAGTTCAGTTTCAATACAAGGTCCATCTAATGTTCCACTTCTGCTACTCTGCCATTAACTTTTGTTGACTGACCTATAAAACTCATTAACAGTATTTTTGTTAGGTTTAAGGTCTGAACTTATGTAGACCTGTGTAAGAAGGCAATCACATTCTTCAGTTCTGTCACTGCACTAGCTAGATTCTATAAAGCAGTCTCTGCCATTTATTCCATCGTGGATTCCTAAATGCATTCAGGATTCCCATGAAAGTTTACGCTTGGTCACAGATGGCATGCACTCGCTAGCTATCTCACATACCTGACCAAAGGGCAGCAAAACAAACACATTAATATTAAGAATCACAGCCAACCGAGGATAAATGTTGAGCACTTTTTTTTTTTTTTTTTACATATCAGTACATGCTAGGGAAATCAAATTTAGCCTACAGGCATCTGTTTAAATTACTAAATTATGTTTTTTAGCTGATGAAAGCACACTTCCTGGGACTTGCATGTATCCACACAAGAACATGCTTCATGTCCCAATTTAATGTTTCTGCCAAATGAATAAGACAATTCACTGCAGACTTAATTTAGGACAAATGAAATCAATATGTACAGTATATTAAAGGTGGAGATCCAAAAGGTGAGCAATAGTATTACCAGCATCCAGAGGGGGTCAGCTTCCTGGAGTAGTGAGCTGACAGCAAAAACTTTAGTACGACTACAGGAGAGAAACATGTGAACTTATAATAAACAACTTAATTCAGTGTATGAAATATTACATAAAATGAAATACATATCTCACAGCTGTGCTGTGTTGCAATTATCTTAATAAAAGTTTTAAACATTTAAACATTACAATCATAGATTAACTATTTTGGTGCTCTTAGACTCATGGTAAAAGGCAAACGGTCTTAAACAGTGAAAGCACAGGAAGAAAATATAAAGGACATAACCTCTGATTTACTCTGCAAATCTGAATCGTGACTGCCTGAAAAAATCCAATGAATGAAACAGAATAATTTCAGCATTCCGTGGGCATCTGTTGAGGTAATACCATCAAAACTCCCACAGCTGTCACTGCATGTACAGTATTACATATTTTAACAGCATCATTTTAACCGTTTGCAAACAGCCAGCCTGTCACAAGAAGAAAGATACTGACCATGAAACTCATCTCATCTTGTTGAACAAAAGCTTTGGATTTTGTTTTAACTGTATGTATTGAACGTAAACATGTACCAAGTCATGCTGACTACAGAAGGCAGGGAAAGGGTAATTAATCAGTATAAGTCTGGGAATTTTCCTAAGGAGAACACGTAAAACTATTGTCAATATGATTTGTTGGTGGTAACAATATACATTATTATTTCTTTACATTAATTCATGGCTTTTTTGTGGACTGCTCTTCCTACAGGAACAGTTTCAACCTAAGTGTTAACCCTGTTTGGGGGGTTCAAGTTACAGATGATGCATATTATGTTTGCACCATTACTGCCTTTTCATGTGATGGGGAAAGTAAACCGCATTCTTCTATTATAAAACAACCATGACTGATGAAAATTGCCAATTTCCCCACTATCATCCAGAAGCACAGAGAATCTGATGACAGATGAGGACATCACACACCCTGTTTTATCTGGCTGATGTCTGTTCCTCTCCAACCAGTTATTAATCATAGTTATTTAGTGGTATACACGTGATACTCATTCACATTAATGCCACACTTCCTTAAACGTGTACAGTACAGTGCTGAACACTAGCATTATTTGCATTCCAACACTGCCTGGAAGGACATTTCACAAAATCTTTTTGATCTCTATGTAAAATATTATTTACACTCACTGTAGTCTCCAGTTTTGTACATTCTTGTTATTGGTCATTTTTCACTTGAAAAATACTTTTTTTCTTGCAGAGTGATCACCCATTGAGATCTGTAAATATTCAGTTATGTAAATCTATTTCCTCTATGTATTATTCAACAGTTTTTGGTTACAAAATAGGTACACAAATCCAGTCCCACCCAAGTGTCAGAGCTATGTAATGAAGAAGCTGGATAGATAGGTGGGAATGAGCAGCTTAATGGTGGCTCATACATCACAGGGGAAAGGTAGATTTCCTGCATAGATACAAATCTCAATGGTTTGTGGGTGCTTTAGCTCACGAGGACAAAGTGAGAAACACAGGCAGGTCATCTGCTATAGACTGTTTATATGTGGCAGTACATGTAGAAAAAAGTACAGTTTTGTACCTAGCATAAATGTAGATGTCCGATAGATATGCAACTGCAGTCCTGACATATGGGTTGTCCTGCCTCAGGCAGCCCTTCAGTCGGCCGGATTCCAAAGTCCGGGTCCAGCGTCGGCCGATGTCACCTACTCCCCAACGTCAGAGCGGCTGGGGTATAAAGGCATCCGCCGACACCATCTTCTTCAGTGTTTCTTGCCCCAGATGCCAGGTGCCCTCCAAAGAAGGCTAAATTTGGTGAATGGATAACAAATTCCAGACATGCACAACAGTAATAAACAGATACACCATAACAGATATCCCCAGCTAATAGAGGAAAGGGGGAATGGACCCAAAAGGAAAATTGCAGAGGGGTAGGAGGGAGGGAAAACCTGACTGCAGTTTCATATCTATCGGACATCTACATTTATGGTAGGTACAAAACTGTACTATGTCCTTCAAGAATGCAACTGCAGTCCTGACATATGGGTTGAATACTATAGCCAAGCTGGGGGTGGTAGGATCTAAGAAAGGGATGGTGTAGCTAAAATGCCCTGCAGGACTGCCGAAGCAAAGCCTGCACAGGATCTGGAGTATAAAGGCAGGTTGTAGTGTTTGGTAAATGTATGCACGGAGCTCCATGTAGCAGCCTCTAGAATGTCCTTTGTAGCCACTCCTCTTAGAAAGGCTGTGGATGTGGCTATAGCTCTGGTGGAGTGTGGCCTAATATTGGCTGGCACACCTTTTCCATGAAAAGAATAACAGAATCTGATGCAGTGTCCAATCCATTTTGAAATTGTTTGTTTGGAGATTGCCTTTCCTTGCACTCCAGCAGCATAAGCTACAAATAGTTGGTCAGACTTTCTGGTGGTCTTTGTTCTGTCCAAGTAGTAGCGTAATTGTCTGTGTATGTTCAAAGTGTGCAGCAGCTTTTCCCCATTATTTTGAGGGTTGGGAAAGAAGTTAGGCAGGTGAATTGCTTAATTTAGAGACACCCTGGATATCACTTTTGGCATGAATGAAGGATTGGTTCTTAGAGAAACTCTGTCCTGATGAAAAATGAGAAAGGGAGGTACTGCCATCAGGGCCTGTATCTCCGAGACTCTTCTTGCTGAGGTAACTGCCAACAGGAAAACCGTTTTCCAGGAGAGAAATTGCATTTCTGAAGATGCTGCTGGTTCAAAAGGAGGAAGAGTTAATTTTTCCAAGACGAAATTGAGGTCCCATGCAGGTACTGGTGGTTTTCTGGGAGGTTTGATATTCTTTATCCCTCTTAGAAACAAGGGATGTGAAAACACAGGTGGATCACAGTTATATTTTGCTGAGATTGCTGAAGCGTGAATTTTTATGGATGAATATGAGAGGCCTCTATGAAGCATTTCTGCCAAGTATTCTAATATCTGTGGTATGCTCATTACTGATGCGCCTTGACCCTTGTTGGCATTCCAGATGCTGAATCTCTTCCACTTGGCTGAATAGGTTTTTCTGGTGGAAGGTCTGCGTGC
This sequence comes from Protopterus annectens, assembly GCF_019279795.1. Taxonomy (NCBI): domain Eukaryota; kingdom Metazoa; phylum Chordata; order Ceratodontiformes; family Protopteridae; genus Protopterus; species Protopterus annectens. Next base: position 542,934,830 of record NC_056736.1, read on the forward strand.
TTCCAGCAAGATTTCTTGCACTTTTTCGGAAAGAGAGGTATGGGTGAAAGTCATAGAACCCTCCAAGCTGACAGCTGCAATGTTTGCAGGTTTTGATGAACAGTCCTGTAATTGTGCTGTGTTAGAAGCAGAGGCCATTGAGGCAAGGGCCACGGTTTGGTGTGAGTTATGCTCAGTAGCAATGGATACCAGTGCCTTGGCCAGTCTGGAGCTATCAAAATTCCTTTTGGTTGTTCTGCTTTGATCTTCAGTAACACCTTGATCAGTAATGGTAGAGGAGGGAATGCATAAATTGTTAGGGAATTCCAGCTGAAAGAGAGGGCATCCATTCTCCAGGCTAGAGGATGGTGCGTCCTTGAACAGAACTTCTCCAGGTGATGATTGAGGTGAGAAGCAAAGAGATCTATGTCCGGTTTTCCCTATGCACTTGTTATTTGTGAGAAAATGTGTGGATGCAGCATCCATTCGTGCGGATCCAAGAAATTTCTGCTCAGCCTGTCCGTCAGAACATTGTCCTTGCCTGGAACAAACTGGGATTGTAAGTGGATGTTCAGTTTCAGGGACTTTTCCCAAAGAGTCATTGTTAGTTTGCAGAGGGGGTAAGAGTGAGTGCCTCCCTGCTTGTTTATATACCACATGACAGTGGTGTTGTCTGTCCTTATTAGCAGATGACCTTGTTGAAGGGATTTCCCGAAGGCCTCGATTGCATGTATCACTGCCAACATCTCTTTCTGATTTATGTGCAGATGCATTTCCCTGGGAATCCATTGCCCTTGAATGCATTTGCCCTCCATGTGCGCCCCCCATCCATGGTCTGAGGCGTCTGTTGTAATGGTTTGACTTGCTAGAGGTTTGTTGAAAGACATGCCCTTGTTTAAATGACTTGCTTGAGCCCACCACAAAATTTCCCTTTGCAGGCATGGAATGAGTGGTATTACATCTTCTAGATTTTGACTGTGTTGAGACCATAAGCTTTTTAGATACCATTGTAGCTTTCTCATGTGTAGTCTTGCCAGAGGTACCAGAAGAATGCAAGATGCCATGAACCCCAGGGCCTGTAGGATTTTCCTTGCGGTCAGCTGGGTGAGCTTTGCTAGGCTTTTGAAGTAATCTGGTAAATGTTCTTGTTTCTCCTCTGTGAGGAAAGCCATTTGTGATTGTGTGCCCAATTTGGCTCCTAGAAAAATAATCTGTTGGGATGGCAGTAGTCTTGATTTTTGAATGTTGACTGTGTATCCCAAAGCCTGTAGTAATTGAATGACATAATCCAAGTGTCTTATCAAAGTTAGTTTGCTGTCTGCTTGTATAAGGCAGTCCAGGTAAGGGTATATTTGAATTCCCTGGAGCCTGCAATGTGCAACTACTGATGCCAGGCATTTCGTGAATACTCTGGGCGCAGTAGATAAGCCAAACGGCAATGCTGAGAATTGATAATGCTCTGATTCTGCAAGAAATCTGAGGTATCTTCTGCAACTGTGTCTGATTGGGACATGCAGGTATGCCTCCTTGACGTCCAGAGTAACCAGCCAAGACCCCTTGCCCAGCATGGGAAGGAGTTGCTATAAAGTCAGCATTTTGAATTTTGGCACAATGAGAAAAGTGTTTAGAGCGAACAAATCCAGAATAGGTCTCCATTGCTTTTCTTTTCTTGAAACAAGGAACAGTCTTGAATAGAATCCCTGGCCTTGTTCCTGAGGAGGAACTTTTTCTATTGCTTTTATTTGTAACAGCTTTGAAACTTGTACGAGTGCCTCTGCCCTTTGATTTTGTGGCAGGTTTGGCATGCCTTGTCTCGTTGGTAAGGTATGGAAGTGGAACCTGTAACCTTGGTCTACTATGTCCAGAATCCATTTGTTCTTGGTTAAAATGTGCCAGTTCTTTGAGAATAAGGATAATTTTCCGCCTAGAGGTGCTTCTCTTTGAGCCTTGGTCGGCGGGGTAAAAGTCAAGTCATTGTGATTGTGATTGTCCCTGTGGTGCAGCTGAACTCCCTGCGCCACTTCTCTGATTTGGAGGTTGCCATTGGCGGCCCCTGTAAGAGCCTCGGTATTGCCCTCTACCTCGAGCACGCCTGCTTTTTCCCCTTTGAAACTTGTCAGTGTCTGGAAAGGACCAATTCTTTGATGGCCAATTCCTGCTGAATCTAGGTGGCTGAACCTGGAGGAAATCCTTGACTGTCTGTACTGATTTAGCCTTTTCCTCAATAGACTTCAACACATCCTGTACAGCAGCACCAAAAAGCTTCTGTTTTTCCAGAGGTGCATCTAGAAGCTTTACTTTAACATGGTCTGGCAGTGGCTGTTCTTTCAGCCAAGCATGTCTACGTATCACGGCCCCTGTCATAGCTGACCTACATGAAGCTTCCAATGCATCATAACCACACTGAAGAAAATGATTGCTAACCTGCTGAGTGTTATGAACCAAATCCTGCAATGCCTTTCTATCTATAGGCTCAGGAGAGGCTAGCTTTTTCTGCAAATCATCCATTAAGTAATCCTGGTACTGAAACATATGAAAAAGACAGTTAAGTGACCTCATGGCAAGGGTGGAAGAGGTATAAACTTTTTTGCCCCATCTCTTTAGGGACCTTGATTCCCTGTCTGCGGGCAAAGGGTTTTTGGCCGAGGAAGTAGCCACTCCTTTGGGTCCCTCCCTGAGAAATAGTTTCTAGATCCACAGAGTGGGCCTTAAAAAGGTGATTGTGAGTTTCAGGAACCCTGTAATATTTGTCTGGCTTGACAGGAGCAGGAGGGAGAGAATCAGGGGAAGCACTGGAGTCTGAGTATACATCATCCAAGACATCCAACACTGGAGGAATAGCTAAAGGTCTGTGCTGGGGTAACTTGAGGAAGGTACGTAGCCTTTTCCTGGAGTCAGAAAATTCCTGGCCCTGCCACTGAAAATGTTCTCTCATGGAGTGGAGAACTTCTCCGAAAGAAATATCCTCTGGAGGAGAGGCAGAAGGAATTGATTCCTCAGCATCAGAGTCCTCGTAGGCCTGGAAGGATTCTTCCTGGGTATCTGAGTGCTCAGAATCCCTAGAGGCTTCATCTGAAGAGAGGGTATCTGGCAGATCTGTCCTAGGCCTTTTATCTGCAGGAGGCTGAGAACCCCTGTCTGGGTGCGACTGAGAACCTCTGATTAGAGAGATTAGATCAGCAGCTAGGGTCATGATCTGTTTATCAGAAGAATGGCTCTGGGAAATAGTTTTAGGAGGATGGGCCTTAACCAGGCTGGCAGCCTTTGCACGTGTGTAGGCCTTGATGGACATGGAGACCGGAGGCCTAGCTGCCCCACGTGCAGGAGTAACTTTATCCACTGGTATGGTGTCGGGTAATTCTAGAGCTTCGGTTTCGGGAGGGAAATCCACAACCGGCACCAGGGTAACCTCCGGGACCGAAGTACGCGGTAAAGCGGTGTCATCGGCCTGGAGCGGTTAAATTACCGCCTCCGAAGAGGCCGATGCACTCGCGGTAGGCTTGAGAGTGGTATCGGTGGACGACGCGGGCCGAGGATGTCGGTCCCTGTCCTTACGCTTTTTGGAAATATGTGCTGTCGGTTGTTCCGACGGCATGATATAAGCGTAATTTTTGCCAAAAAAGTCTTCGGCAAATTCTCCCCGGCGCCTGAATGTGCGCTTATTAAAGCAAGCACAGGCAGCACAGGCCGAGACGTCGTGGTCTGGGCCCAGGCAGGGAAGGCAGTAAGAGTGGAAGTCCTTATGAGGTATTTGTTTACCACAAGACAAACAATTGTTAACCTTTTCAATTTTTACTGACATCGGCTGAGGCAAGAAAAATGTTCCCCAACGGGATACTTAGCTTTTTGATGACTTCGGTAACTGAAAACACAGGAGCTGACCGACCGGCACTTGCAAACTGCTTCTGCTTCGGGCACCGCACGGCAAGAAAGACTGAAGAAGATGGCGTCGGCGGATGCCTTTATACCCCAGCTGCTCTGACGTCGGGGAGTAGGCGACATCGGCCGACGCCGGACCCGGACTTTGGAATCCGGCCAACCGAAGGGCTGGAAGAACCGAAGAGGCAGGACAACCCATATGTCAGGACTGCAGTTGCATTCTTGAAGGACATCTGCAAATTTACCCCTGCAGGATGGCCAAATGAGGAAAAAGCCACCCTTACTACAAGAATGGTGTCATAATGGGTTGCTCATATCTGCCTTTCTGTGACGATTATGGAAAGGCTCAGGGAGAAAGTGGAAGATGGCTGACATGAAGACCACCAAAATCAGATTTAAAAAAAAAATTACACACACACACACACACATATATATATATATATATATATATATATATATATATAGATAGATATAGATATATAGATACATATACATATATATATATATATATATATATATATATATAAATAGATATAGATATATATACATAGACACACACACACACACACACACACACACACACACACACACACACACACATATATAGATTAATGCTCTTATGACAGTCTTCAGATGGCTTCTGATCACCAACATTTCAACTTACCCACACATCTGTACCATTTTGCCAAAGTGACTATTTCCTATGGGTATTTGCCAAAGTTGGATGTGGTACTAGGGAAAAGGCTTTACCAGTGCTCATCAAATGCTTGTCTAACTGTTGGCTGTACCCACTTCCTTTGCATCCAACTAACTCACTGTTGCTTCCAAACTACATTTTCATACAACCTCTCCATTCTAATATATACCCTTATAAACACCTACATTCTTTTTAATGCTTTATGGCTGCAGCTACATCTCCCTTTCTTACCCATTCACTATTATGACTTGGTTCCCTCCCACCACTACTACCAATTACTTTACTACAAGGGTACTGCAGCCAAACACTCTCTCATCAATATTCCAACAAACCTCTTAGTACACATTAGAAGTACTCATCTGCCTAATAAGACTTTTGTGATCTGCCAGCAATCTCAAGAACAAGTACCAAGGATGTCCTTCTCCAGAGCATGCAGTCTACTATATCTTTAATTCATTGCCATGTGCTACACTATGATTAAGTATGCACTGATTCCCTAAACTGGGATGACTTTAACCATTAGCATTCTGCCTAGCCCCACTATAGGTGACCATATGTGTGCACAGGAGACAAATACCAAATGTCACAAGACTCTTCAGCTTAATGATTCCTACCATATCAAATACTGTCCCTACTGTTGAGAAGTGCTCACAGCATACATATATCTAAGGTCATCAGCATCACAGATAGATGCTTGAACTCTGCAATAACTGACTGGCATGCAATAAAAATTTACTATTATCCAAAGTAAAAAAAAAAAAATTTAACAAACACTCAAAAGTCCTGGAGTCTTGCAGTCTTTTGTCAACTTAAACACACACAAGTGCAGAAGTGTTAATACTACTACAAAAGAAGGGGATTATCCTCAAAACAGACTTTCTTTCAGCTTCTCTGCAATATTACTTATAAAAAGAAAAAAACAATGTACTGCTCTTATCTCAAATTCACAAGGCACCCTCCTCTCCAAATGGGCACCTCCTGGATAAATTATTTAGCTCTATGTTCTTCTACACCTACTAGCCATGTTTATCTTTCAATCTGCACATAACCTGCACAATATGCATACTAATTAGGCAGATTATCACCTATTTTAGTTAAACCCTAATTAAACGACTTGGTCGCATCATCAAAAATTAATAACTGTTCTAGTGTGATGCCCTTGCTAAATACAAATTTATGATGTTTGGATACTACTTGGTTCACTTTTCTACAGCACTCTTTTCTTAAAATGATTCCATTAACAGCATCAACTCTGTATCCATTTGCATATATTGCCAATTCACAAAGATTACCATGAGTCCAGTAACTCTAATTCAACACAGGGAAATGCTTTATTTATAGGTGACTAACAGGTGCAGAGACTCCACACTCACCAAACAGAACAAGAACAGGATAACTGTATGCTGGTGGTCTAGTGCTAGGATCCATGATGTCACAAGAGCCCTATGGTTCCTTAAACCAGACAAAGACTGCAACCTAGTGGTGGCACATATGGGTGAATGACTTCAGGTGCTCCATCACAGAGATATGCAGAGACATGATGGAACTTACTATGCATGTAAGTGACAGGAAGGAGATTGATCTAGATGAATATCTTGCCTTACCAAGATTGATACCAAGATAACTGGCAATGGCCAAGTAGATGGCATCATGCTAAGGGAGATTCAGTATTTGTCAGTCTAGGGTGAGATGGTAGATGAAACTTCCAATTTTGCCAAAGATGAATTACACCTCTCATGTCACACCAGGGCTTCTGCATATTGGAGAAAACCTTTGCTGATGCCATAGTGCCCTTTTTAGGCACAGTCCCCTACTGGACATTCCTACATAGGAAAAACAAACTTGTATTCGGACATCATGATGATAGCACTAGGACTTCCAAGATGACTGCACATTGGGTAAAGTACAGTTTTGTACCTACCATAAATGTAGATGCCCGATAAGTATGCATCTGCAGTCATCACATATGGGTTGTCCTGCCTCAGGCAGCCCTTCGGTCGGCCGGATTCCAAAGTCTGGGTCCGGCGTCGGCTGATGTCGTCCGCTCTCCGACGTCAGAGCGCCTGGGGTATAAAAGCATCAGCCGACGCCATCTTCCTCAGTGTTTCTTGCCCCAGATGCCAGGTGCCCTCAAAGGAAGGCTAAATTTGGAGAAATGCAATAAATTCCAAACATGCACAGAAATATATTTGCATATATATATTATATATATATATATATATATATATATATGTATATATATATATATATATATATATATATATATATAAAACAAATACACCATAATAGATAACCCCAGCTAGCTATGAGAGGGGAAGTACCCAATAAATACCCAAGAGGGGAAGGAGGGAGGGTAAACCTGACTGCAGATGCATACCTATCAGACATCTACATTTATGGTAGGTACAAAACTGTACTATGTCCTTCAAGGATGCATCTGCAGTCATCACATATGGGTAGAATACCATAGCCATACTGGGGGTGGAGGATCTATGTAAAGGATGGTGTAGCTAAAATGCCCTGCAGGACTGCCGGAGCAAAGCCTGCTCTGGATCTGGAATATAAAGGTAAATTGTAATGCTTGGAAAATGTATGCACGGAGCTCCATGTAGCAGCTTCTAAAATGTCCTTGGTAGCCACCCCTCTTAAGAAGGCTGTGGAGGTGGCTGTGGCTCTGGTGGAATGAGGTCTAATGTTAGCTGGCACAGTCTTTCCATGAAAGGAATAACAAAAACGTATGCAATTCCCTATCCATTTTGAAATTGTCTGTTTGGAAATTGCTTTTCCTTGTGCACCAGCAGCATATGCCAACAACAGCTGATCAGTTTTTCTGTAGCTTTTATTTCTGTCCAAGTAGTAGCGCAACTGTCTGTGTATGTCCAGGGTGTGCATTAGTTTCTCCCCTTTGTTTTGTGGATTTGGAAAGAAGGTAGGCAGGTGAATAGCTTGGTTAAATGAGACCCCGGATACCACCTTTGGCATAAATGAAGGATTGGTTCTCAATGAGACTCTGTCCTGATGAAAAATAAGAAATGGCTGTACTGCCAAGAGGGTCTGTAACTCAGATACTCTTCTTGCTGAAGTTATGGCCAGAAGGAAGGCGGTCTTCCAAGACAGGAACTGTAGTTCTGCAGATGCTGCTGGTTCAAAGGGAGGCAGAATTAGTTTTTCCAACACGAAGTTAAGGTCCCAAGTAGGCACTGGAGGTTTCCTTGGAGGATTGATGTTTTTAATTCCTCTTAGAAACTGTCTTAGGAGAGGATGAGAAAAGACAGGTGGGTCAGTATTGTACTCTGCTGAAATTGCTGAAGCATGAATTTTAATGGAAGAGTAAGACAGGCCATTATTGAGCATTTCTGCCAAGTATTCCAGGATATGTGCCATGTTCATCACTGTTGCATCTAGGCCCTTTGTGGTGCTCCAAGTGTGAAATCTTTTCCATTTTGCTGAATATGCCTTTCTTGTGGAAGGCCTGCGAGCTTCTATGATGATATCCTTCACTCTCTTGGATAGCTTATCCTGAGGAGGAGTCAAGGTATTTTACAGGCTGTTAGTTGCAAGGTTTTCAGGTTGGAATGCAGAGTTTTGTAATTGTGCTGTGTCAGGAGAAGTGGCCATTGAGGAAGAGGCCATGGTTTTGTGCGTGACATGCTCTTTAACAGTGGGTATCAGTGCTGTCTTGGCCAGTCCGGAGCTATCAGAATCACTTTTGGCTGCTCTGTCCTGATCTTCAGTAAGACCTTGGTCATTAATGGAAGAGGTGGAAATGCATACACTGTTAGAGTTCTCCAGCTGAAAGATAGGGCGTCCACTTTCCATGCTTGTGGGTGGTATGTCCTTGAGCAGAATTTCTTCAGCTGATGATTGTGGGGGGAGGCAAAAAGATCTATGTCTGGCCTTCCCCATGATTGTGTTATCTGCAGGAAGATGTCTGGGTGCAGCATCCATTCATGTGCATCCATGATATTTCTGCTTAAGCTGTCCGCCAGTATATTGTCTTTTCCTGGCACAAACTGGGATTGCAGCTCTATATTGACTTTCAAGGAAAGCTCCCATAGATTCATTGCCAGCCTGCAAAGAGGGTAGGAATGGGTGCCTCCTTGCTTGTTTATGTACCACATAACTGTGGTGTTGTCTGTCCTTATTAGCAGGTGGCCTTGATGCAGAAAGTGTTTGAAGGCCTCGATTGCATGTATCACTGCCAGCATTTCCTTTTGGTTTATGTGCATGCGTAGCTCCTTTTGTGACCATAGTCCTTGAATACATCTGCCCTCCATGTGTGCTCCCCAACCGTGGTCTGAAGCGTCCGTTGTAATGGTTTGGCTGGCTACTGGTTTGCTGAAGGGCAGACCCCCGTTCGACTGGCTTGCTTGAGCCCACCACAGAAATTCCTTTTGGAGGCATGGAATGAGTGGGATCAAAGTTTCTAAGCTGTGACTGTGCTGAGTCCATAAACTCCTTAGGTACCATTGTAGTTTCCTCATATGCAGCCTTGCTTGTGGAATCAGAAGAATGCAAGATGCCATGTAACCCAGAGCCTGCAGGAATTTCCTTGCAGTCAGCTGAGTTTGTCTTGTCAGATTCTTGAAGTAATCTTGTAGTTGTCTTTGTTTTTCTTCTGTGAGAAAAGCCATTTGGGTGGTTGTGTCTAGATCCGCACCCAGAAAAGTTATTCTTTGGGATGGAACAAGTCTTGATTTGTGAATGTTGACTGTATATCCCAAGGACTGCAGTAGGCGGATGGCATAATTCAAGTCCTTTACCAAAGTTTGTTGGCTGTCCGCTTGTATAAGGCAGTCGTCCAGATATGGGTATATTTGAATCCCCTGAAGTCTGCAGTGTGCAATTACTGATGCCAGGCATTTCGTGAATACTCTGGGCACAGTAGATAAGCCAAAGGGCAATGCTGAGAATTGATAATGCTCTGAACCTGCAAGAAATCTGAGGTGTCTTCTGCAACTTTGGCTGATAGGGACATGCAGGTATGCCTCCTTGAGGTCTAGAGTCATCAGCCAAGACCCCTTGCCCAGCATGGGAAGGAGTTTCTGTAGAGTCAGCATTTTGAATTTTGGCACAATGAGATAAGTATTCAGTGCGGACAAGTCGAGAATATGCCTCCATTGATTTTCTTTTCTTGGAACAAGGAGTAGTCTGGAGTAAAATCCTTGGCCTTGTTATGAAATAGCTTTCATTTGCATTAAGTTGGAGATTTGTTTCAAAGCCTCTGCCCTTTGATTTGGTGGCAGGTCTGGCATGCCTTTTCTTTTTAGCAATGTGTGAAAATGGAACCTGTATCCTTTGTCTATTATTTGCAGTGTCCATTTGTCTCTTGTAATACTGTGCCAATTTTCTGAGAATAAGGAAAGCTTTCCGCCCAAAGGTGCTTCTAATTGAGCCCTGGTTGGCGGAGTCAAAGCAAAGTCATTGAGTCTGTCCTTGTGCAGCAGTTGAAGGTCCTGCACTACCTCTCTGGTTGGGAGGCTGCCATTGACGTCCTCTGTAGGAGCCTCTAGCTTGCCCTCTACCTCTGGCACGCCTGTTCTTGCCTCTCTGGAATCTTTCTGTGTCCGGAAAGGACCAATTCTTGGTAGGCCAATTTCTGCTGAATCTTGGTGGCTGGACTTGTAGAAAATCTTTGACTGTTTGTACAGATTTTGCCTTTTCCTCAAATTTCTTTAAGACCTCCTGAGCAGTGGAGCCAAATAACTTTTGCTTTTCCAGTGGAGCATCCAGAAGCTAAGCTTTAACATGGTCTGGCAGAGATTGTTCCTTCAGCCAAGCATGCCTACGTATGACTGCACCTGTCATAGCTGACCTACATGAAGCTTCCAATGCATCATAACCACACTGTAAGAAATGGTTGCTAACCTGCTGGGAGTTATGTACCAGATCCTGAAGTGATTTGCGATCTAGGGGTTCAGGAGAAGACAGTTTCTTATGCAATTCATCTAACAAATACTCTTGGTACTGTATCATATGAAATTGACAATTTAATGCCCTCATAGAAAGAGTAGCAGAAGTATACACTTTTTTACCCAATCTCTCTAAAGCCCTGGACTCCCTTTCAGAGGGGAGTGGATTTTTAGTAGTGGTAGCTGCAACCCCTTTAGCGCCCTGGGAAATAGTTTCTGGATCAGCAGAGTGGGCCTTGTAAAGAAAAAGATGCAAGTCCGGGACCCTGTAGTACCTATCGGGTTTGGCAGGCGCCGGAGGAAGAGTGTCAGGGGTTATACTAGACTCAGAGTACACATCATCAATGACAGTCAAAACAGGAGGAATAGCCAAAGGTCTATGCTGAGGTAAATGCAGAAAAGTTCTTAATCTTTTCCTGGAATCAGAGAATTCCTGGCCCTGCCATTTGAAATGCTCTCTCATAGTGTGAAGGGTCTCCCCGAAGGATAGTTCTTCAGGAGGGGAGGCCGAGCGGGATTGATTCCTCTGCATCAGAATCCTCGTAGGCCAAAAAAGCCTCCTCCTGGTAGTCCGAGAGAGCAGAGCCATCAGAGGCCTCCTCTGAGGAGTGGGGATCAGAGGGCTCAACCCTGGACCTTTTGTCTAGAGGGGGGTGAGAGCCTCTGTCCGGATGGGGTTGAGAGCCCCTAATTAAGGAGATAAGGTCCTCTGCTAAAGTTAGAATCTGTGAACTGGTAGAGGGTCCCTGAGGAATAACCCTGGGAGGCATAACTTTTGTATGTTTAGCAGCTTTAGCCCTGGTGAAAGCCTTTATGGACATGGATGCAGGAGGCCTAGCTGCACCACGTGCTGATGTAGTTTTGTCTAGAGGAATGGTGTCAGAAGTTTCCTTGACACCAGTTTCTGAGGGAAATTCAATAACCGACTCAGCAGGGGCCTCCGGGGCCGAGGTTGTCGGTTGAGTGGTTTCGGGGGTCGGAAGTACCAAGGACTCTGTTTCAGCAGAGACAGAGACACTCGCGGTAGGCCTGGCCATGGTTTCAGCCGAAACCGCGGCCCGCGTGTGTCGGTCCTTGTCCTTCCGTTTCTTTGTTAAATGTGAAGTCGGAGTCTCCGACGGCATATTGTATGAAAAACTAGCCCCAAAAAATTCCTCTGCAAACTCCACCCGACGTCTAAGAGTGCGTCGGTTGAAGGAAGCACAGGCTGAACAGGCCGAGACGTCGTGGTCTGGGCCTAGGCAGGGGAGGCAGTAAGAGTGGAAATCCTTATGAGGTATTTGTTTCCCACAAGTTAAGCAATTATTAACTTTATCTGACATCGGCTGAGGCAAGAAAGAGTCCCCAACGGGGTACTTAGCTTTTGAAGTCTTCGGTAGCTGAATTACAGGAGCTGGCCGACCGGCACTTGCGAACTGCTCCTGCTTCGGGCACCATGCGGCAAGAAAGACTGAGGAAGATGGCGTCGGCTGACACTTTTATACCCCAGGTGCTCTGACGTCGGGGAGAGGGTGACATCAGTCGACGCCGGACCCAGACTTTGGAATCCGGCCGACTGAAGGGCTGCCTGAGGCAGGACAACCCATATGTGATGACTGCAGATGCATCCTTGAAGGACATCAGCTTAACTCTAGCTCTCTCAGTGTGAGAACAGAAATTCAACAAAAGCCAGAAGACTTTTGTGTTTGAGTAAATTTCAGTAACTGGCTAGTACATCTACTGCCTGGATGCCAGTAAAAAAAGAAATACAGAGCACCAGAAAAAAAATCAGCTACAAAAAGTGAGAAAGAAACACTGACTGAGGAAAATTCTGTAGCTGTTACAAGTCAACTGCACTCAAACTTGGTTAAAATAAACAAAACACTGATGGAGTATATCAACACAAACAACAAAAGACTGGAAAAAATGGAAGTTTTAAACAGATATTCAGATGAGGTGTTAAAGCTGCAAAAAAGCAGAGATTGAAATGAAGAAAAGGCTGGCCAAGTAGGAGACTACTCAGGATGACATATTTCACAAAATAATATAATTAGAGGACAGAGCACATAGGGAAAACCTGTTATTTTCAGCTATACCAGAGAAGCTGGAAGGAAAAGACTGCATTAATTGTATGAAAGCACAAATAAGCAACTGGTCTGGTATTCCACAGCAGGAGCTGTTAGTTGAAAGAGCACATTGTGTGTATGCTCCAAACCAGGCTATGAGAAAGCAACTTAGACCTTTAATAGTAAAGATACAATCCTACCAGCAGAAGGAGTGGAGTCTGACAAAACTCTGGCAGAAGAACAAAATACTAAAAGTGGGAGACAGCAGAGTGTTTGTAGAGAATTATAACTCATTGTACATCAGGCAGAAGAGGAGTAAAATAATTCCAATATTCAGAGAATGTCAAGACACAGGTGTGAGATTCAAACTGCTGTACCAAGATGTCTTCAAGGTATTCTTCCCTGGAGAGACAAAATCATTTCCTGATGAAGTACATACTAAGAAGGAAATACAAGCGTTTGTCCAACAAAACGTGAGCTGTGAAACAAAGAGAATCTGCTTCTTGTTCTTCTGGTAATAAAGACCACAGAGAGACTGTACTTGTGAAACCTTTTCCACTGTTTCAACAGAAAATATTGGAGAGAAGAAAGGGAGCATGAGAGTTGAATAAAAGAATTGAGAGTATGTTGGAAATGAAGCAGAGACAGGATTTGGGAGATGGAGATGAACAGTAATAAATCCTGTAACAATGTGGGACTACAATGCAATAATTATATTTGTAAAATATGACAGAATAAGAAAATCTGGAAAAATTGGACTTTTTCAGACGTTGTTGGAATTGTAGGGGACTATAAACTACATGCCCTACTTCAAGTCATTAATGTTTGGAAAAATGCTTTGGGGAGGGGGAAAAGAAGGGAGAAAGTTTACTTAATTAAAGAAAACTTTAGATCCCCTACTAGCGTGTGGCTGCTGAGTGTCCCTGGCTTTTATCTTCTATTTACATTCTATTCTCACTACTTTTACATAATCTTTTCTGCTACTGGTTGTGCCCCGCTGGACATCCAAGACCAACAACATTCAATTACCATACCCTGTTTGTCCTATTCCATGCTGGGAAACCAAAGTATTCCCTGAACTGTACTCCAAGATAACTAAAGAAAGTATGTCAAACGAGGCTCTACCTCCCTCAACATGCATATGATATTGTAGACCAACTTGCTAGGTCTGTAGTGTAAACCTACCAGAATAGCCAGCAGCCATATTCCCCTCTATTTTGCTTTTTTCTAGTCTGAACCCCCCTACCCATGTCATCCTAGTCTTTTTGTAGCAATTTTGTTCTTCAAGCCTTTCTGATTTTTTTATTACCTCCAGCCTTCTCCTGTGGTCACCACTCTGTGCTATGTCAGTTCTTGATTACCTGTCTCTAACACTTTCTCTCACTATTTTTCACCTATAGAATTATAACCCTTAGTCTGTCACTCTCCTCTTCTTCTTCACTCATATCCCAGTCCATATTCATCCTACAGCCTCTCTATTTTCTTTACTAACATCTACACAACTCTTCCTCTACCACCCTGCTTACCTTCCTCTATACTTACTCTCGACTTTAATGATTGTTTTTCTCACCATCCTGCTGTGTCTGTCCTTTAGGTCTGTCCCGCTCCGCTTCCCTACCCTACCCCCAAATCCCCCCCAGTACACTCATTTATTCTAGCCCTATATCTCCTCCACTTCCCCTAAGCTAATCCTATCTCTACTCCTCCCCCTCCCAGCATTCATCAATTAACTAATCCCTCCCCTATCTGTATCCTTCTCCTTCCTGTACTCTCAACTATACTCCTATTCCCTTTTCATTTAATTACTCACCTATCATCCTGCTGCCTCCTCCTAACTTACTCTACCCTAGTTAAGAATGACTCCTCCACTTCCACATACACTTCTTATCTCTTCTATAAGCATTCCTTCTCCTAACAACTGCCTTCAATGCCACCTCCTATTCCTCTTTCAAATTACTCCCCTCTTTTCCTCCCCTACCTCTACTACTCTCCCCATCCCAACCTCATCATATCCCACTTTCACAACATATCTCCTCACTAGTACAACCTAACCCACTTCACTATTTTAAGCTGAAACGTCTAGCCTACTTAACAAAGCATCTTACACCAAAAGTGATTTTTTTTCTTCCCACAAATAAGTTGCAAACCAAAGATCATGCTTCTCTCTTCCTCTAACTGGCTTGTCCTAGCAGGAGACATTCACCCCAACCCTGGACCAAAGACTAATAGCAATCACTCTCCCCCTATCTCTCCAAATACTACCAACCACAAATACCTCAAGCTAATTACCATTAACACCCAGAGTGTAAAAAAGAAAATAGCACTCTTTCATGCTTGGCTAAATCATACTACACCAGATGCAGTAGCAGTCTCAGAGACATGGCTACAACCCCACATTACTGACTCTGAGATTTTACCCCCTGGCTTTCAAGCACTCAGATGTGACCGCCAAAATAAAAAAGGAGGAGGAGTAGCCTTAATCTATACTAGCCTAGTGAATATCTCTCCTTACCAAAACCCTATTCCTCAGTTCAGCAATGCTGAACTAGTCATAGGAATTCTCAAACTGAATAACTATAGAAGTATTTGCGTTAATGGCCATCTATATCCCCCTGGAAATACTACTACCACTCTAGAAAACATTCCTCTATGGGCCTCAGCTAACATTAAGCTTGAGACATACATATTAGGTGATGTGAACATTGACTGGAATAGAATCAATCACAACAATCCCTCCCTATCTATCAATCTTCTTAATTTCACTCAACTAATAAATGGTATTACCAGACCTAATAGAAACAACCCCCCAGGGTCCACTCTGGACTGGATCTTAGTCTCCCACCCTAATAACATCTCATACTCTGGTTTATTACCAGCCACCATAAGTGACCATCTCCCAGCCATCATTCACCGAGCTACCCACTCCTCCCCTCACCAACACCAATATACCCATACTCGTAATCTTACAAATTTTAACGCTTCTATATTCTCCGAAACCCTTAAACTAACAAATTGGGACAAGCTAAAAACTCTTCCACTAGATAAAGCCATAGATTTCTTCAATACGACCTTCCTGAGCATCCTAAACACTCAAGCCCCACCTTGAACAAAACGAATAAAACCCAACTCCATGCCACGGCTAACTAAAGACACCAAAACACTTATGCTACAAAGAGACAAAACCTGTAAACTTTACAACAAAAATAAACACCCTGTTACCCTCCAAAAATATAAACAGCTCCGCAACTTAACCAAAAAGCATGTTACAAAAGACAAAAAAAATCATATTATATTAAACTTCAGTCTACCCACTCCAAAAATCCCAAACAATTCTGGAACTCCAATAACTCTCTTTTGCATCCAGGTACCAAAAGTAATCCCTGTCCTGACAACAAAAAAACTGATACAGAAATTGCTACCCTCTTCAACTCCTTTTTTACTAACACTATAGCTGAACTCACTAAGACCATCCCCCCAAACACATCTCCTCCCTTCCTCTCAATCCAACTGCCCCTTACTCTCCTCAACCCCCCACTCCCAATCCTCCCCCACTTTTTATCTAAAACCCATCTCAACCTCCATCAAAAAGCTTCTCTCTAAACTTAAGCCATGCTCCAACACCCCTGACAATATTCCTCACTCTTTCTAAAGCTTGCCGCAGATGGTATCACCATCCCCATCAGCATTCTCATCAATAGATCCATACAGGAATCGTATGTCCCCAAATTGTGGCGTGAAGCCTTTATCCTGCCCCTCCACAAAGGAGGCAAAAATAATAACATCTCTAACTTCCGTCCCATAGCCATTCTTTCACCAATCTCAAAAATCCTTGAAAAATGCATCCATCTCCAACTCGTGCCCTTCCTCATCAATAATCAACTCCTTACCCCTACCCAACATGGCTTCCGTCCTGGACATAGTACAATAACTGCTCTCCTCTCTTTTTTAGACATAATAAACCTTGCTCGTGACTCTGGAGAAATTGTTTCCACCATCGCCCTAAATCTATCCAAGGCATTTGATACCATCTCTCATACCCACCTTCTGAATCATCTCTCTAACCTCAATCTCTCTCAAAACTGCCTTACCTGGTTCCACAGTTATTTCTCTAACAGATCCCAGGCTGTGAAATGGCAAACTGGTACCTCTACCTTCCTTCCTACCCCTACCGGGGTTCCCCAGGGGTCCATACTAGGACCAATGCTCTTTAATATATTTATCAATGATTTTCACACCGCCATTCCTAACACTAAAATAGTGCAATATCCAGATGACTCCACTTTAGTCTGCTCTGCTCCTAGTCTCACTGAGCTCCAGGCAAAAACCCAATTGGCCTTTACAACTACCGAGCACTGGATGCTTCAAAACCATCTCTCACTTAATGCCAATAAATCCAAAATCCTTCTTTTCCCTCCCTCAAACACTGTCACACGTGACAAGCAATCCTTCAATATCATCAGCCATGCCAAATCCACTATAGAAGTTGTCCCCTTTGCTAAACTTCTTGGGGTCACTATTGATGAACACCTGAAATTCGATACACATGTCCAACTTAATATCAATAAAACCCATCAGAAGCTAGGTATGTTATATAGAAATGCTCACTTTCTCTCTCCATCTACAAGGCAAACTCTAGCTTCTACCTATTTACTACCATCACTATTGTACGGTGCTCCACTTCTAACCAATCTTTCTATTACCATCACCTCAAAACTAGAAATCTGCTACAACAAAAATTGCTAAATTCGCTACTAAATCTAAACACTCCTCCCATCATTGCACCTCTCTCCACATGCTAAAATGGCTAGAGCTTCCTAACCACCTTGTCTACCTTCAGCTTACTACAGTCCACAAAATAATCCTTAAACCTACTGCATGCCCTGCTCTTATTAATATCTTACCATTCTACAC
Source organism: Protopterus annectens (assembly GCF_019279795.1). Taxonomy (NCBI): domain Eukaryota; kingdom Metazoa; phylum Chordata; order Ceratodontiformes; family Protopteridae; genus Protopterus; species Protopterus annectens. The sequence continues at coordinate 542,952,253 of NC_056736.1, forward strand.
TCCGCACAGACCCCTTAGATCTGCCCAACAAAATCTACTTTCTGTATATAAACCAAAACGTCCCGCTGGCCAGTTTCTCCTTTCCCATTCATTAGCCAAAAAATGGAACTCCCTCCCACCCCTGCTAAGAATCACTACAAACTTCTAACTCTTCAAATCCCAGCTCCACTCCCACCTCTCCCAAAATTGGAAATGTAATTGCATTCTTCCAACCTAACTCCTCCTAATATCGCTTATACATGTACTCCCTCATGCACATGTTATTTTTTCCCTACAACTGCCTTACTCTGAATCTAAAGAATGGTTACCATGTAAATATTGTACATAGCTCTCTATCCCTTCTCTGTTAATTTTGTTCCCCTTTTTCTTCCTTTCTTTGTGCACCTTTTCAATTTGATACAACTCCATACATAATTTTACATTTGTTTTCTAAAACATTTATAATTGTATGTATAATTGCATAAATGTATGCTTGTTTTAATTGTATGCAATACTGAGCTTTTCTCCCCGGGCCTAAATGTAAAACTCTATGCTTGTTTTAATTGTATGTAATACAGAGCTTTTCTCCCCGGGCCTCCACTGAAAATGGGCCCTCTGAGCCCAGTGGACCTCCCCGGTTATCAAACTGGAAATAAAATAATAATAAATAAAATATTTTTTTTTTCCTTAATAGTACTATTTTTGTGGTGTACTTTTTTTTTTGCATGCTACAAAGTAAAGTCTTCTCAGTTGTTTTTACGTGTAATGGGGACTGTAAGTAGGTGCTGCTGTTCTTTTTTTTCCTTTCTTTCTTCTTGTTCAGTTTTAAGAAATGTAGGCAATGCAATATAACAAAAAGCCTGGTTAAAAGAGCATGACAAAAGAAAAAAAAATAAATTGCTTTGTCTCATTCATGCATTGGGGAATGACTGGATTAAGGACCATAGATTGATTAAGGTAACATGTTTTAAGAGTAAAGCAAGTAAATGAGAGAGTACTGAATATTATGTTCTAGCAAATGAATGCATGTTTAGCAGCAATTCTGTATCTGGCTCTCATGTCTCCATAAAAACAATCTGATAAAGAGAAACTGAATGTCTGGTTCTCATGTCACCATGGAGACAATCTGAAATCGAGAAAATGGTTACAATCCGGTGGATAGTGACTGGCTGGGGAAAAAAAAGAGAAACTGGCTAGGAAATAATGTTCTATGAAAGCATGCAGGGGTTTTCCCAGCTGGGAGAGCTATAAAGATAAGACAAAACCATTTACCAACCAGTATTAGTACAGGCTGCACCATCTGTCTTAGCACAGATAACCTTTTTTTTAGGTTAACTCAAGTCTATCAGTGTGGCTGTCAGTTTGGGACATCTGTTCCTATTAGGAGGGTAAAGAGTCAATATTTGAAATGTACACAGCTTTGTGTGTTAGTATTAAATTAATATGTTTTAGCAGGGCATTGGGGATCTGTTTCTTTTTTTTTTTTGTTTTAGGGCTTTCAATAAAACAAAAAGTTCTGTAAGATGTGACACAGGCTCAAATGGATGTTGCGACATCCCTCCTCTGGGCCAGTAATCAAGGAGCCTCAATCCTCACCAGTGACACCAATGAGGGATATTCACTTGGAACAAATATGGATACACACAGTATTTTTAGATGCATCTCCCTTAAGAGCACACAAGGAACACACTTGGTCCTGGGGCTGGGTTTCCCTCCATCTCTCCAGGCCCCAAATAAGACTCCCCACTGATACAGCTGTACAGCTGAGTCCTCAGCTGAGTGTTCCAAGCCAAGTCCTTCATCACCCTCTCTGTGAAACCAGTGCTCTGTTTCTCTGCTCCAGGTAGCTAACATACACATATACACATGCACACACACACACGTCAGGTAATCTAAGGCCTTCAAGGGTACCCAATTATACTGATTAAAATTAATTCCAATACAAGTGGTAGTGTTTGACCAATTAATGCAGCAAGGCTTTCAGGAGCAGCCACAGTGTCACCAAATAAATGCAAGTACTCTCAAAGGTTAAATATTCCCTAAAAGGCCAGCCACAATGAAAAGTTTAAATATATTTAATAATAAATAATAAAAGAACACGAAAATACTAAATATCTATTTACAATAAACACCACAGTTTCAATTACAGGGACTATATATAAATAACACAGATGGAAAGGTTCACGCAGATACAGAAAAAAAAACAATACTTAACTAATCTCACTATATTTCCTGACTGATTAAAGAATTACTGTTCCCTAGTTCACTTACTAGAGCAAGGCAAGATGACGTGGGTGAGTTGTCCTTCTCTGTCAGGCTTCACAAACAGACTGCTCTGAGACTTCTGTCTCACCTAGTATAAAATCATAATTTCAGTGCTGAATTACAGAATGACAACACATACATCTAGTCACCTGACTTCTAGTTCCCACACTACCCCCTTTACTAGAAACTGAACCAGAATCTAGCATGTGTCATAAAACACACACACACACACACAGACCTTTGCTAAGATGTGTTACAGCATCTGAAAGTTACAAATCCATTTCAAAAGCTTCCACCCTTCCAGAGTAGTAATTAGTTCACCCCTAATGACAATACATCAGGATTTCTATACCTGGTTTTCACAGACATTTTGTCTCTGGCTGTAATCAGAACTATACGATACAATCTTTATGGCCTAAACCACGTAATTTAATGTCAGCCTATTTTTCAAAGTTAGTTGGACTGAGATTAACCTCTTCTCTTCCAGTATCCTCTGTTACAATATATTTAACAGTTACAATACAGTCTGAAATACGGGTGTATTTCTTTTCTGTCCAGCAGGAGCCACTGTTGGTATATTTTTAACACAAGCAGCTTTACAAATACATGTTCAACACAAGCACCTGTACAAATCAGTCTGACCCACAAATGACATATAATTCTTTATAAAACTCCAGCTAGCTCTGCTGGCATATGATACACATCCATTGCCCTACGTCTCCTGGCATAGCTGGCAATACCTCACATCATCACAGATGTGACAAGAAACAAGTATATAAAAGTTCAACCTGCCAAGCAGCATATGCATACAACACAAAAGCCAGAACTAGACATTTAACAAAAAAAGATGTTATACATAAAAAGGTGGGAGTAACTACTTTTTAATACAATGCTTTCTGTAATGTTTTTAAATGTCAATGGTCTCAAAAATAAATATAAAAAAGAAAGAATAGAGAACTATATTAAAAAAGGTAGAGTGCAAATAGATATGCTACAGGAGACACACTTGGAAAGAAAATAATATGTGAATTTGATAAAGAAAGGTTTTCAGGATGGTTATTCAATGGAATATCTGAGCCAAAAGAAAAGCAAAATACTACGTTAACTGTAGAAGGAGCTCCAAGAGTGATAGAACAGGATAAAATAGATAATAATGGCAGATCTATAGTGCTAAGGGGCTACTGGCATGTATTTATATTCCACCTAAAACTGCTATAATGAAGCTTAAGAAAATTCTGGGAGAAATGATCAGTTTTCAGCAAGGAATATTACTTGCAGATGTGGACTGGAATTTAATTTGCAGCAGTAAAGATGTGTCTGGGGAACCCAGAAGGGAAAGTGTAACAAAGGAGGGTAGACTTTTGAAGAAATTTATGAAAATGTTTGGCACAGAAGATGTGAATTCAGTAATAGGAATTTAGAGTGAATTTACACATTATTCCCAAGATATAAAAACTGGGCTAGACTAGACAGAATTTACATTTCACAAGAACATTTCCATTGAATTGAAGGTCATGATATGTACCCAATAACTATTTCAGATCATGCACCAATTTGTGTCTTTCGGCTTTTCCCGGTTAGGGGTCGCCACAGCGGAACTCTGGTCCGCTAATGATTGGCAGTTGATTTTTACGTACCGGCTTGCCAGGCCTGACGCACAACCTTCAACGAAGGTACACCCATTCACGCATGTCTCCACGCAGAAGACGCTCTAGCTCAGAATCGAACCGGACAGCGTCATACTGTGAGGTGACAACGCTAACGCAGCACCACCACCGCCGCGGGTGGGGTCAGATCATGCACCAATAATAACTAAAATAAAATCACAGGGTAATGAAATAAAAATGAGACTGGCACTTTCTCACCTACCCGTTGAAAAGGGAAGAATTTAAGAAATGGCTACTGGAGATTACTCAGGAGCTATTCAAGAGGATAGAAATTACTTCTGAAAACATAGCTAGGGAGTGGGATAAAATTAAGGTGGAGTTTAAAAATAGGTGGAAATAAAAGAAAGGGAGCTATGGTTAAGAAGTAACAAGAATTATTTAGCGGGACTGACAAATGTTAAAGTACTGCACAACAGGGGGAAATCTCACAAAACAAGAGGAGGATCAACTGCGGAAATGCTAAGCAGAAAATAAGGGATTACCTCGATAATATACACGTTTAGAAAGATTGCTGTTATGCAACTGTTTTTTGATAACACTAGAGCAAAAAACCTTTAGCACAATGACACAGGCAACAGAGAGTAGAAAGTGCTGTCGCCAAGCTTAGGCAGCCTATAACAAGGAAGGTAACAAGAGATCCTGTAGAGGTATTAGAAATATTTCAGAAATTGTATGAAAGTCTGTATAAAGCAGACAAACATGGAAATCAAGAAAAGATACAAATGGAAATGTTTATGGAAGATTTAAATATGCCAAGGTTAGAAGCATATTGAGCTCAATTATTAATGGTTAGGATACGAGGAGAGGGCATAAAAATTGTGATGCATAACTAATCTACAGGAAAGTCCCAGGAATAGATGGCATTCCTGTGGAAGTTTAAAAGCTAGGAGGAAAAAACTGATAAAGATCTGGAAGGCTTTGTTTAACAGTATTTTAAGAGGAGGAGAAGTTTACAGCTACCGCTTGTCCATTGGAATATTTATCACATCTGCAGTTAGCTTCCTTCGTGGTTTTCATTTTCAAGAGGAGGAGAAGTACTAACATCCTGGGAGAAAGCAGTGGTAGCTGTAATACCTAAAGAGGGCAATAATCCATCAGATCCAGTTTCATACAGGCCCATTTCAATACTAAACCGTGATTATAAAGTGTTCATGTCTATAATGGCTAACAGGATGGCAAAAGTAATGCCATAACTGATGGATATAGATCAATGTAGTTCTATGGAGGGGAGGCAAACATTTGACAACATTAAAAGAACAATGATGATCCAGAGGGAGACAAAATGTAATACCATTGTGGTTGTTGGTGGGTCTTGATGCAAAGAAAACATTTGACAGAGTACGCTAGGACTTTATGAGCAGGGCAATGTAAGTACTTGCATTCCTGAAAACATTATAGGAGGACATATGAAGGATCAGAGGCGAAAATTCAAGTGGGTAGGGTCCTCTCTTATAATTTCTGCTTGAGCAGAGGAACCAGACAGGCAGTCCTCTTTCCCCTTTGCTATTTGCATTATATTTAGAACCAATGGCAAAGAAAATAAGGAACTCAGAAATTCAGGGGTAAAATTGGTATGGTAGTCAAGAAATGCTGGCTTTATTTGTAGATGATATTTTATACCTGACAAAACCAGAGAGAGATGTTACAGCATTGGGGAACATTTTGAGAAAGTTTCATATCTTTTTGGGATACAAAATTAATGAAGCTAAAACAAAGGCAACAGAGATAAATTATGTACCCATATATGAATTGGTGCAGTATACGCCACAATGTCGCCTCACAGCAAGAGGTTCTCCGGTTCGATTCTCGGCTGGACTGCCTTCTGTGTGGAGTCTGCATGTCCTCCCTGCGGTCGAGTGACGTTTAAAGATATGCAGGTAGGTGCGTGCATGAATGGGTGTGCCTTTGTTGAAGGTTGGGCGTCAGGCTGGCACCTCAGCACCATAAAAATCTACTGCCAATCATAAGCGGACCGGAGTTCCGCTGTGGCAACCCTAACTGGGAAAAGCCGAAAGACATTACTTTATATGAATTGGTTCAGCAATATCCATATTTACGGAGACATGATAAAATGAAGTATTTAGAAGTATGCATTAAAATGATTCTGGTGTGGCAGCTAAGGTTATGTGGGAAGACACTAAACAAAAGACAATACAAAAACTGAGAAAATGGAAGCTCTGTTATATGGATGTCGATAGTAAGATACAATCAGTTAAAATGTTTTTAGTGCCTTTAGTCTTATACACAGATCAGGCGTATTTAAGCAACCAGACGAGAAGTTGTGGACAGCAATTAAGAAAGAACTGAAGGACTTTATCTGGGAAGGGGAAGATGGCAAGAGTCAAGTGGGATAAGTTGATTCTTCCAGTAGAAGAGGGTGGATTTAGATTACCCAATTTAAAGGGGTACTTCAGTGCTACACAGTTAAGCCGAAAACTATAATTCAAAGTGATGATGATGAAATAGGGGGGAAGCTCAAGAAACAAGGAGAGACTGGGATTTTGGATGGAAGCCTTTAAAGAGAATAACAATAATCATACAGAATATTTTATTGATAAAGTAGCAGAAAGTATCCTAAGAATTAAGCCAACACAGGGATGGAGAAAGGAGATTCTGCCGATAGGGAAGACTGCAATTAGGGATATTGACATTAGGCAAAAGGAGGATGGAATTTATTGGAGAAAACTGGCAAAGTAGCCAAGGTATTGGGACCAAATAACTAGAGAGGGAAAGATGACAGAATGGAAAAATGAAAAGGATTTGTTTGGACTGCAGGTTAGCGATCGTCTTCCCTAAAAAGGACTGATATCAGTGTATAGGCAAAAACACGGGGTTCCTAAACAAAACCCCAGCACTTGTAGAGTTTTTAGTATAATCTAGAACAGAAACTGCCATTAAAAAAGAAATAATTAGTACATCATATAAAATATTGCATGATAACTGAATCAATCAGAGGAGATAAGAAATGACTGGAAAGTAATTCACAAATAAACAATGGGAGGATATATGTAGATCTCCCAAATATGCAACAAAATCTAGAAGATTTAGAATTTTTGCTTGGAAATGTTTGCATACATATTTTTATACCCCAATTAGACTCCAGAGAATGTTTCCTCAGGTAGACAGCAAATGTTGGAGGTGTGCCGGGAAAGAAAGAGGTAATTGGGAACATAATTTCTGGGAGTGCGGTGAGCTGGCAGACTTTAAGGATTCCCTATGGGAAGCATGGTCGGAGTCGCTGGGTGAGCAGATTAGTGTGACAAGGGACACGATTTTTCTGAGCTATGATACAGAATCAGAATTGCCTAGATATGGTAAGGCCTTGCTGTGTAATTATAGTGGCTGCCAAAAAAGCAATTACTAGAAAGTGGAAATCAAAATCTAAACCAACTATACAAGAAGTAGTGAATATAGTAACAGAGACAAAACAACTGGAAACGAGATCTTAGAAAAGGGCAGGAGCAAACTACACAGAAAAAAATGGGATAACACATACAATCTTAGCTTCCTTGCATTGAGTAGTCTTATCATGATGACATTTAAAAGAAGGCATGACCTTAAATGAGCTATGCAATGTTTGACTGAAAACAATTGGGTAGGTTATAAGTGATGCATAATGTTTGCAACTGGTAGTCTGTCGGTATTATTTGTGATGTGAAATGCTTGCAACTAGGATTGTGTCAGTGTGTGTTTTTTTGTTTATATAAATGTATGACTGCCTGTATTGTAAGTGATGGTTTAATAAAGATGTGTGTTTAAAAAAAAAGGCAGTAATTAAATAATTTATGTAATGTTGCTTAGGTTATATAGCATATAGCAACATATGGGAAGTATAATGTTTGTAAATGTGAACTTGTTAATACAGTTAGTTAATACACAAAACTATGGGCTAGGCTTGTAAATGCCCTCGGGCAGATAGCCTAGTATGAACCTATGAACCTATGATTACTTTTATGTAAATGTGCCTTTGTCACAAGTGATAATTCAATAAAGGTATTAAAAAAACATCATGATAGCACTACTCAATGTAAGGATTCTAAGCAGAAAGATGTCGGACTTTGAAGCCCTCCTGCAACTCAAACACATTCATAGCTGTGTAGTTACTGAGCTTTGACTTCAATGCAATGACAGCACTCCCTCTATACTACACATCTGCAGACCCTTCCATAACTGTCTGTGGGGAAAATATGCATTTCTTCCAAACACTATGATTTCATATCAAATTACCTTTGACCCCTAACTTGGAGCTCCTGGTGAGCCAACTCACCCTTAACAAATTCAACTATTACTTCATTGCCAGCTACAAAGCCTCATCAATGTGTCCCCAAAGATCATTGAAATTGCATTAACATCACCAAGGAAATTGTAAATTATACCATGACCCCCCCAAAACGTGCACGCTGATTGGCCAGCGTGCACATTGTAAATCGAGTTATACTAATGGAAAAAGGTCCGGTCGCCCGGACTTTTTTCCATTAGTATAACTCTACTTTTAAAACACTGTCTCGCTATGTTAAATGGGTTTAACACAGCGAGACAGCTTTAAAATAAGCAACGGAGATCTCTGTTGCTTATTTTAAAGCTGTCTCGCTATGCTAAACCCATTTAACATAGCGAGACAGGTTTTAAAAAAAAGCAACGGAGAAAGAAAGATCTCCGTTGCTTTTTTTACTGTTTCGCTATGTTAAATGGGTTTAACATAGCGAGACAGTATCCATCAGAACTGCCGCGGATGCCAGACATCTGCGGAAGGGCAGTAAACAGGCATTATACTATGCCATTATTTAAGAAAAGTAATAGTTTCTTTTCTTAAATAATGTCATGGTATAACAGCAATAACCCACTTCTGGGTGTGGGTAATGCTGTATTTACCCACGGTTGGCTTTGTTTGGCCCCTCAGGCTTCGCCCTCGGGACCAAACCACGCCAACCGTAGGTAAATCCAGCATTGCCCACACCCAGGCGTGGGTTATTGCTATAATAGATAATGCTCACTATTTTCTACATAAAACTACACAGTAAAGGCTCTAATATCCTTGAAATGGTCTTTAGCAACCTAGCCTCTGCCACTACCTCATCCCTACATCTTCTCATTCCTAGTTAAATCCAACAACAAATTAACTATTTTTTCACTCAGGCACAGTAGTAACTACCCAACCACCAAAGGAGACCAGTTTTTTAGGGACTTCTCCAGGACAAAATTACTAAGGGGGATTCAGTATGTGTTGGTCTAGGATGAGATGCTAGATAAAACTTCCTGTCTTGTAAAAAAAAAAAAAAAAAACATAAGCAAAATTCTTAACAAGCCTCAGCAAACAGACCTAAATGAGAAGATTGGTAACATTCATCTCCATTCTTCCACCACATTAACAGCTGCACAGACAATTCCATGCCCATCAGCTCTAAATATAACGGTGAACTCAAAATAATCTCTCGGTTAACAGGAGGAGGAAAATAATGACAAGTTGTAAGGTATTCCCATCCTCCTACCTCAAGACCACACAAACATGCCAGCAAGGAACTTCATAACACTATCAGAAAATGTAAATCAGAGCATGAATTTTAGGTCACTACAAATACCAAAGGAAACGACATTCTCTCTTCAGTTATATCAGAAAATTAAGGAATAGTGTCAAACAATGTATTGAGCTCATTCATAAAAATATTACAAATTCCCGTCCCAAAGCTACAGCCAATATATTCACTGACAAATTTATTGTCATCACCTACAATCCCTGAAAACTTAGTTAACCCTTAAACCACCTTGGAACAAGTTGTAGAATATCTGTCAAAGGCTAAATATAACATTTCTGTGGCATAAGTTAACATATAAGACGGCATTCTCATCATAAGCAAATATCCACTACCTGACCCTCTACTTAAAGTCAGCTCATTCTCAGAGTTTTTTTACCCGAGGCCTCACGAACAGCCATTGTGACTTCCCTATACAAGAGTGGCCCCTCTACAGACCCAGGTAATTATACGCCCAGCAGCCTTATATGCAAAACCATGGAATATATCCAAACACAACTAAGTTATGCAGACAACCTAACTGATACAGACCTCACTCAGTCTAGTTTTGTGAACGTCTCCTGAACTAGTGAACTACTTTGAAAGGCTATGGAATGTGGTCACTCCAAGCATGGTGCTTATCTTGACCTGGTCAAGACTTTCAACACTATTCCCCAAGCTGGCATTAGTAAAAAATTAGACAAACTCAATGCAAACCCCTAAATTGTTTTCTGGGTTGCAAACTGGAGGTTCAAAAGATTGTAAGTTGTGAAAGCTGCTGGCATCCCCTTTTGAATGCAAAACTGCAACTAGTGCTGCAGTATAAGAATCAGTGCTAGGTCCCCTGCAGTTTTGGCATTTATTTTACAAACATCCAAGTAATGTTTGACCAAGTTTACCAATGCCTCAAAAATGGGCACTGTTACCGCTTGTCCACCAACATCAAACCAACAACGGTTGGTCTTGATCACAAGCTAACTGCAGAAAAAAGTGCAGCATGGTAATGCATAGCAAAAAAGCTGCTCCCACTTCACACATAAGTAGAATTTGTCTTCGGACAGTTATGGCCATACGACATCTGGTTATGTGTGTGGACAATTCACTCATGTTTCTGCCATAATTAGGAGATCCAGCTATCTGGTCTAAATCTTCCAAGATCCAAAGAAGTCATCTTACCACTGCACTCTTTCCTGATCAGACACATCATCAAACATAATGTTCCACTTGGGGTGCATAAATTCAAGTATAACACCCAACTGGAAAGGCCTCAATGATTTTTATCCAAGAAAAATTAAAGGCCTTAAATCCTTCAACAATACCAAAAGATTAGCACAACTCTCCTTATACTCAGTGGCCTACTGGTTGCTCTGATGCAATTGGTGTCTTACTTTTCAAGACATGAAAGACTCAATCTTATTTGAATTATTTCTTCACAAAACTGGTGTTTTAAAGCTACACTATCATACAAACTCTCTGGAGGGATAAGGTCCTAAATTAGCATATTCCCAGCCTATGGAATAAGGTATTTCTACAGGTCAAGCAAAGTTCTATTTTCTCTACTTTTAAGGCTAGTCTTGACAATTGATAGGTAGATACATTCACACCTGGGTTATCATGTAAAGCCCTGCTTGACTTGAGATTTGAGCAGTATGAAGTGCTTGCAAAGCGGGTAAAATTTTTTTTAGTGTGTCTATTTAAATGTGTATATGGCTAAGCATACTACAGTTCCCATGACCGCTTGTCTAGTACAGCTTTTATGTTTCTAATTGTCACCAGTCACGGAATTCAGATTAGTCTATGTCAACTATCAGATCTATGAAATACAGCTATCATTTAATTTATTTAGTTCTGATTTACTTAGTAAACAATAGGTGTACTGATACAATGGGTCACATTCAGACATGAAGTAAGGTGGAATTTAATGACAGGGTAATTTGATCAGGGTTCTGGGGCAATCTTCTTAATCTTCCTTACAGCAGAATAAAGATAAGTCCCCTTCTTGTGTAAGATGATGTCATTGGAAGATGGAGACTGAATCACAAATGAGAGACTGGAATGTGTGTTGATGAAAAATATGTTTACCTTATGATGCTGCACCCTAAGAAGTACATAACCCCAAGGAAATATTACTTGACTCACAATGGTGACAGATAACTGAGCATGAAGTAAAGCTGCAGAAGGAAAACGACAAAAGATATGCAATGCATGTATTTAAGTGTGCTAAAAGACCAAAATACATGACAATAAAGGATGAAGAGAGCTCTTGGACAGTGTTCTTAGACTAAACAATACTGAGACATCACTGAATTTAAACATAACCATTTGAAAGACAGGAGGAGGCACAAAAGACCTGTGGTAAAACTGACATTGTCTCCATTCAATTTTACACCTAAACACCTAGACAACAGAACTCATGGGCTTCTGACAAGTGTACTACCTGTTCTGTTACTGACACTACTGCATAATTTTGTCAAAACTTGTTAAGAGAACAGAATACTGTGCCTTGGACTAGTACCTCTAATGCTTGGCTCCAGGAGTCTAAATGTCTGATATCAGTCCAGGGGCCAGATACAGACGGATAAAGGCCAAATTGAGAAACAAAATATGCAAGCTTGGCACTGGCTTTGGCCCATCTGTGAGGTAAATGCTGAACTGCAAAATGCAATTCAAAACTAGAGCACAAGACTTCATATAGAATCCTTGTGAATACTCAATAAGAGAGTTTAACAATGTGTTCTAAGTAACTTATCAAAGTAGCTCAACCCTTCCTCACCCAGTATTATGCTGTTGCTTTCAGCAACTTCAAGTTACTCCAATTCCTGGCTGGGGGCATGGGCTACTGAAATTTGCAACATAGCAGAACTCATACTGCTCAGTGACACTGGACTGCACTGCTGAGCCATAACGCAATTCAGAGTCATGGATGAGCTGCATACAGCAGAATCACTTTAGGATCTAACTTTCATAGAATCACAGGATCATAGGAGGTTACTAGGCTAATGGCCCTGGGCATCTTACACGCCTAGCAAAGAGTTTATAGGTTCATAGGTGTGTACTAGGCTAATGGCCCTACAGCCTTTACAAGCCTAGCCCATAGAAGTGCCCTGACATCGTGCCGCCCGAAGCTAGTCCCCAGTGCCTCTGTCGAGAAGAGCCACTGGAGTGATCCCGGGGTGAACTTTCTATTTCCCATCCACTCATCAAGATTTCTCTTGAAGAGGGACAGTGAGGTGCTTTGCTTGACATGTATGAGAAGTCTATTCCAGGGCATGGTCAAGTCTCTGGGTGAGGAACCTGCCCCTCCAGCATATTCTGTTGATTGTGGTAATGAGGTTGAGGTCTCTGGAGCGTGTGGTGTGGAGGCATTGGGATTTCTTTAGATGTAGCATTTCTAACCGAGCTGAGTCAGACATGGCTTTGCAAGTCAAGCAAAAATCGCCTCCAAGTAGGTGATATGAGACAGAGAATAGCTGGAGTGTTTTGAGTCTGTCCGTGTAGGACATGTGTTTAATGCCTTGGATGAGGTACTTCTGTGGCCTCTCCAGCTGTTGCAGGTGTCTAGTGAGGTAAATGCCAAATGGGGCATTATACTGAATGATGGTGTCTAACAAGGGAAGAGTAGAGAGAGATGATGACCTCTTTCTTCCTGGATGAAAAACCCTTGGTAATGAGATGTGCCACATAGAAGGACTTCTGACCACAGTGGCAATTTGGTGGTCGAAGGACAGGTTGCTGTCAACCCGCGTCTCCAGATCTCTTATAATGCCTTCAGTGCTCAGTGGGCTCCCATCGATGTGGTAATTAGTGGGAACTGAGTTTTTAACCAAAGGGGATGACAACACATTTTTTGGCATTAAGCTTAAGGCCATGGTTTTGACACCAGTCACTGGTCTCAGTGAGGCCTTTCTGTAGGATTTCTGCATCACTTGGGGAGTTAATAATGGCTCCCAGCTTGCAGTTGTCTGTGAACTTGGTCAGCCAGAGTCCCTTTGTGTTGGCCTGGACTTCTGAGAAGTAGATGCCATACAGGGGAGGACACAGGACTGATCCCTGTTGGACTCCACTCGTGACTGGTCAGGAGTCTGACTTGGAGTCTACTACTTTCACACTGTGTTCTGTGAGTCAATTTCCAACCCACCTAGTGATATAGGGGTTGATGCCTAGAATGGTGAGTTTATCAATAATTCCTGAGTGAGGAATGGTATCAAAGACCTTCGCCAGATCGAGGTAAGCTGTATGCACTGCCTTACCTTCATCCACAGCACTGGTGACTGACTCAAAGAAGTCAACCAGGTTGAGCAGGCATGATCTCCCTTTCACAAAGCCAAAGATTTCCTATATCTTTGTTAATCAGATCCATGATGATGCACTCCATAGTTTTACATATCAGACTCACCAGGCTAATGGAACAATAATTCCCAGGGTCTGTAGTTGCTCCCCCTTTACGGAAATGGATGACTGTAGCAGTGTGTCATTCGGTAGAGACAAAGCCTGAGGTGAGGCTTTGACTGAACAAGGCACACAGATGTGGTTTCCAGTTCACTTTGTAGTTTATGTAGAACACAGCCAGGGATATTATCGGCTCCCATGAAAGCTGTATTCTTGGCCTGGAACATTGCAGCTTTAACCTGTGCTGCAGTAATGCTGGGTACCTGGCATTCTTATTGGTCCTTTAGGGGGGGGAAGAGGGGTAAAGTTGGCACTGAATCTGTTGGCCAGTATGTTGCATCAACCCTTGAAGGGTATCCCAAAAAAACAAACCTCAGTCAGCACCTGTTGCCCCGTCAATGAGGACACAGGTGGAACCCCTGGGACAAATTTCTGGTTTCCCATTCACTCATCAAGGCTGCACTTGAAGAGGGTCAATGACGTACTCTGTTTGACGTGTATGAAGAGTCTATTCTAGAGTTGGGGTAGCCTCTGGGAGACAAAACCTGTTTCTCCAACAGGTTTTGTTAATGTTGCACATTAGATTTAGGCCTTTCAATCAGGTAATGCTGGAGGAGTTAGACTTACAGATATGGAGTATCTCTACTAGGGCAGGAAAACATTCATGACCTGTGATGACAAAAGATATGCAATGCATGTATTTAAGTGTGCTAAAAGACCAAAATACAAGACAAATCCAAGTCCTTATGATTTGTAATACCATGACTGGAATGGACTCTATTCCTAAGTCGGGGTATGATTAGAGTTAATGAAATTAGCTTTGTTTCAATCTTTGATGTTAGCCAAAAGTGCTCTTCTCAGCAGATTTGCGTCCTTCTGTAAGTCATGTGGGGTTACATATATTGGTAGCATATTTAAGTACAACTGTAAACTTTTTATTAGGCCCATTGCTCCAACTACTACTGGAACTGTCTGGGTATCTTTCTTGCACATCACTCTAGTTTCTGTCTGCAAATCTGATATTCTAGGACTGTCTCTCTCAGTACGTAATATGTATATTATATTCTTTCTTTAGTTTTTAGCACATTCAGTTACTGTCTGTTTTTTGTCTACTTTTGGGCTGATTGCCTTTCCCGCTTAAAACAAAATACTTTCGCTAAACTAACTCATTAATACCTATGTGATTTGGAATGTTGCACCTCTTGAAGCCTATACACATCCTTGCATTCTAGAACATTTTCTGAAAATCAAGGCAAACAGCATAAGATAAACAAATATAAATATTTTGTGAATGATAAGCAATTAAAACTCTGTCAATAGCAAAGTTATCAGTAAGATGTACTCTTTATAGTGGTACTAGTCAATGCATTACAGACTTTCCATAAATGCTATACTATAATGAAAACCAGATACTGCTAATAAATTCCGAACAACTCTCAAAGGCAGTGACTACGTAGAAGAATAGCCGCCAACTCCGTAGTGAGTGCTAAAAATGTTTATTTCACTACAATTCAAAAACCAAAACCACGTAAAACATGAACGCCTTTGTAATAAATGTGCAAAAAACACTGCGTTTTCGTCTGTTATTATGACTTCATCAGATGACCAGGATATTATCCAGAACAATTCATTTATATACTTTCTTTTAATTAGCTATCCAATAAAAACCTCAGTTAATTAATTAAATGAATAAATAATTAGTTAAAATCCTGGTACTGATTTACCAAAAAGAAAATTACATCATCACTCAAGTTAAAACAAGGATTATTTTGACAGCTGGAAAGATCATATATTTATGGTTAGAAACAAGATTAAAACTTATAATTGATGTGCACGAAACAAACATTGGGGACCTACAGACACTAGATCCTACCCAGTTCGGCTTTGTCAAGGGCAGATCCTGCCTTTTGAACCTGGTTGACTTCTTCGAAACAGTCACCAAAGCCATAGATGAAGGAAAGGTAGTCCACACAGCCTATCTGGACCTTGCAAGGGCATATGACACAATACCCCACTCGGGCATCATAGATAAGTTATCCAGCTTAAACATAAACCCCTATGTCACAAGATGGGTCGCAAACTGGCTCAAAGACAGAACCCACAGAGTGAGAGTTGCTGGAGCCATGTCAGACTCGAAACCGGTCACAAGTGACATCCCACAGAGTTCTGTCCTGGGACCACTCTTGTTCGGTATATATTTTTCCGAGGTACAGGCAAACGGGGGGGACTATGGCTCACCAAGTTCGCAGACGACTGCAAACTGGGCGCCATAATCAACTCTCCAGCTGACACAAACATCCTTCAAAAAGGTCTCACAGAGACAGATAACTGGTGCCAGCGCCATGGTTTAAAGCTAAATGCCAAAAAATGTATAGTCATACCCTTTGGCAAAAACAATGTGCCCACAAATTACCACATAGGCAGAACCCCATTAAGTACAGAGAAAGTTATTGGGGACCTGGGGACCCAAGTTGATAGCAATCTCTCCTTTGAAAACCACATTGCCAAAGTGGTTAGAAAGACCTTCTACATAGCCCACCTCATCACGAAGGGTTTCACATCTAGATCAAGAGAGGTAATCGTGCCCCTTTATTCATCCCTCATCAGGCCCATCATAGAATACAATGCCCCTTTTGGGATGTACCTTACCAGACACCTGCAGCAATTAGAAAGACCCCAAAAGTATCTCACCAAGAGGATCAAGGGTCTCAAACAGATGCCATATGCTGCTCGGCTAAAAAAAACTCCAGCTCTACTCAGTTGCATACCGCCTACTTCGAAGCGATCTATGCCTGACATACAAAGCTATGTCAAATCCAGAATTAATGGACATGCTCCACCTCAGTAAATCTAAATCCCTTAGAGCCACACATTCGAGGGACTTGAACCTCAGCACAGAAATAAATAGAACTTGCTGGAGGGACAGGTTCATAACCCAGAGGCTCCCTTCACTCTGGAATAGAATTCCAGTTCATGTGAGGCAGAGCACCTCACTGAATCTCTTCAAGAAGAATCTCGATAGGTGGATGGGGGATCGTAGGTTTGTCCCAGGGATTACTCCCGTGTCACTATTAGACAGAGGCACAGTAAACTAAACCTTAAAAAGGGCACAGTATACTCAAATCAAGGGGTGGTGTAAGCCATACAGAATCGGGCTAGGCTTATAATTGCCCCAGGGCAGATAGCCTAGTATGAACCTATGAACTGCATAAAGCTGTTTCCCACACACTTTGTGGACATAACCTAAATGATTCTGAGTCATGGGGATAGACTACCTGGAAACAGTTGGAACTTGCATCTTGGTCTTGAATGCCAAGTTGCTGACACTGAGGGATCAGGAGTTTTATGACAAACATTTTATTCTGTGATGACCTGCAAAATCCCCTCTGCAGCTCAGTGCAAATTTTTTCTAAATCCAGACTAAATTATGTATCATTAAAGATGATGATAATGTAACATGTTACAAAAGCTTAGGAGTGGTACAACAAACTATCAAACTTAATAAAGAAAAAGCATGTGTTGTATTTCTGCAGAGTTGAAATATGGGGTGGAAAACATGGCGGTTACAATTCAGTTCATGCTAAGGGAATTAATGAAAAAGATGAGTATTGCATGAAGAAATAATGTGATTTGTCCTCTAAAACTAAAACTCATCACAAACTTCAGTTACTAAATGCAGACTTGTAAACCCACATGTAGTCACTGAACTGCCACTGTAGTCATGCATGCTTCTTCATTTACATGCATTACCAGAAGCATGTTATGCCCTCTTCTGTAATCTCGTGTTGTAAATTATGATGAACACCTTAGACATTTAATTAATACTGTGTCTATTTGTAGGATTTTTTTTTTTATTTATGCCATCTATGTACTGTTTATGGTGTGGCTGAGATGCATTTCAGTTATAAATGTTATCTACAGCATATTATGTTGTTTGCTTTTCCACTGATAAAAAAAATTGGCAAAATATAACTTGTACTTTGTGTGATATAAATGGTCATAATTTTACTTCTGCCAAAAGAGAGCGCAGTCATGAAAAAAATGGTACTAAAACTGCTTCACAGGACAATGAACTGACTTCAGAGGAAAGATGGACATATTACGAAAGGGGTTCCTGTAGTAGAAGGACGATGGGAACAGATTACATCAAAACAGTGAATGGATATGGAGATTTAGAAAGGCTGTCTTTCCTCTAGTAAATGTACCAAAGAACCTTCTCATTTACCGTACAGAGCTAATTTAGCTGGCAGCTAAGTACTCAGCTTAGGAACTGAAGAGTAATTGGGAGGGGGGATTCTTCAAAGTGAACAGTTATCTAAAGATAAAGACAAAAGAAGGGGGAGGAAGCCACAACAAAAACTCAGGTTGCATTCCAATAAATAAAAAAAAAAAAAACAGACGTTTCCTCCCAAACAGACATGCACTTAGTGCACAGTTTCATAAATGTGATCTTCACACTGTCTCATGTAAGTAGTCCAGAAAAGTAGTGCGACTCAACAGTAAATCATGATACTGGTCTGTCAAGTACAGTCCCACTGTTAAGGTTGAATCATGTCAAGTCTTACCAGACAGAAATCAAAATGCATGCCATAGTACTATGTCTTCATGGCAGACAGTCTGTGTCATGGAATGGCCAAGTGTAGAAGAAATGGCTGCTCAAAGGTTTTGGAAACAGGATTCCTAGTGTCTAGGTTTCACTGGTAGCATACAGTACAGTTTTGTACCTACCATAAATGTAGATGTTCGAGGATCCACATTGCTGCAGTCCTAACTATTGGGTAGTCCGCTGTCCAGTCGGCCCGAATACCAAAGTATATGGCTGACGTCGGTCACGGCGCATTAGACTGACGTCAGTACGTCAGGGTACTAATGCGCATGACCGACGTCATATCCTCAGTCTTTTCTTGCCCCAGATGTCAGAAGACCCTAAAAAGACAAGGCCAAAACCAAAACACACCAAACATACCTGCACCAAAAACATATACAATATATACAAAGGTACCAGAAGATAGTCTCACCTACACAACCACCCCTAAACATAGAGGGGAAGGAGGGAGGGTAAATTGGACTGCAGCAATGTGGATCCTCGAACATCTACATTTATGGTAGGTACAAAACTGTACTATGTTCTTCATTCCACATTGCTGCAGTCCTAACTATTGGGTAGAATCCCAAAGCAGAGGTAAGGGAGGCTGGCAAATCATAAGGAAGCAGGAGCTGATAACATGCCTTGCAAAATAGCTGTGGCAAAACCAGCCCTAGACTTAGAGTAGAGAGGAAGGTGGTAATGCTTAGAGAAAGTATGCACTGAACTCCAAGTAGCTGCCTCCAAAATATCCTTAGTTGCCACCCCCCTTAGAAATGCTGTTGAAGTGGCAGTAGCCCTAGTGGAATGAGGCCTAATCCCAGCTGGAATCTCTTTGCCATGATGGGAATAACAAAATGCAATGCAACACCCAATCCACCTAGAAATAGTTTGTTTTGACAAAGGCTTGCCCTGCGAACTGAAAGCAAAAGAAACAAACAACTGCTGAGACTTTCTAAAATCCTTAGTCCTGCTTAAATAATAACGCAATTGCCTGTGTACATCTAAAGTGTGCAAAATCTTTTCCCCTTTATTTTGGGGATCTGCATAGAAAGTAGGCAAATGAATAGTTTGGTTTAAAGCCACACTAGAAACCACCTTAGGCATAAAGGAAGGATTAGTACGTAATGATACCCTATCCTTATGAAAATCAAAAAGGCTCAACCGCCATAAGGGCCTGTAACTCAGAAACCCTTCTTGCAGAAGTAATGGCCAACAAAAAAGCAGTCTTCCATGACAAGTATTTCAGGTCAGCAGTAGCTGCAGGCTCAAAAGGTTGTAGAGTAAGTTTCTCCAACACAAAATTGAGATCCCAAGCAGGAGTAGGAGCTCTACGTGGGGTCTTATATTCTTTGCCCCCTAAGAAATTGCTTGAATAAAGGATGTGAAAACAATGGTGGGTCACAATCATAGTGAGCTGAAATTGCTGCAGCATGAATCTTAATGGAAGAAAAAGACAAACCTTTGTCCAATAACTCAGTAAGATATTGAAGAGCCACACTCAAATTAGGCTCCGAAATCTCCAAATTCTGTGCTGCAGTCCAAAATAAAAATCTCTTCCATTTTTCTGCATACACTTTCCTTGTACTAGGTCTTCTGGCTTCCATAATCACATTTAAAACCTGTTGAGGAAGTTGAGACCTGCTGTCTTTCAAAACAGAATATGCCAGGCTGTTAGATGAAGAGTTTGAAGCTTGACATTGAGCAGATGACCGTCCCTCTGAGACAATAGGTGTGGAATCAAGGGTAAAGGCCATGGAGGCTTCCTTACCAGACTCCTCAGTAATGGGTACCAGTGCTGCCGAGGCTAATCTGGAGCTATTAAAATCATCCTTGGCTTGTCTTGTCTGACCTTTAGAAGCACCTTTGGGAGAAGAGGCAGAGGTGGAAAAGCATACACATGAAGATTTTTCCAACTGAAAGAAAGAGCATCCACTTTCCAAGCTGTGTGATGAAATCCCTTCGTGCAAAACTTTGGCAGCTGGTGGTTTAGTGGAGAAGCGAACAGATCTATGTCTGGAGTTCCCCATGACACTGTCAATTTCTGAAATACATGAAGATCCAGTTTCCACTCGTGGGGATCCATGATTTGTCTGCTTAACACATCTGCTAAGGAGTTTTGTGCTCCGGCAAAACCTTGCCTGAAGAGTTAGTTGCAAGCTGAGCGCAGTCTCCCATAAAATCATTGCTTGCCTGCACAATGGGTAAGAATGTGTTCCCCTTGTTTGTTGATGTACCACATGACAGTTGTGTTGTCTGTTAGAATCAACACCTGCCCTGGAAGAAGTAACTCCTTGAAAGCCATTAATGCAAACTGGACTGCTAACATCTCTTTCATGTTGATATGTAGATGCTGTAGTCTGGCAGGCCACTTGTCTTGTATCCACTTTCCATCTAGATGAGCTCCCCAAGCAATGTCTGAGGCATCTGTCGTTAGAATCTGACTTGCCTCTGGCCGGGTCACAGAGAGTCCCTTGTTTAGGTGACATTCCTGAGCCCACCACAAAAATTCCTTTTGAATGCAAGGTATTATTTGAATGACAGTGTCCAAATCCTGGCAGTGCTGTGTCCATAGATTTTTGAGATACCATTGTAGCTTCCTCATATGCAGTTTGGCATTGGGAAGCACCAGAATACAAGATGCCATGAACCCTAAGGCTTGAAGGACTGTCCTTGCAGTCAGCCCGGACTGAAGAGATAATTGATGGAAGTAACTGGAAAGATTCTTTTGTTTGTCCGGGGTTAGAAAGGCCATCTGGGCTGCTGTATTCAGTCTCACACCCAGAAAGCACATGTCTTGAGAGGGTACTAGACTGGACTTTATTTCGTTCACAGAATACCCTAGGCATCTTAGCACTGCTATGACATATTCCAAATGCTGTAGAAGGTCTTCCTTTTCTTGAGCCAGAACCAGGCAGTCGTCCAAGTAAGGATAGATTTGAATTCCTTTTAGCCTGAAGTAAGCTATCACTGGAGCCAGAACCTTTGTGAATACTCTGGGCAGTAGATAAGCCAAAGGGCAATGCAGAGAACTGATAATGAGAATTTCCAGCTCGAAAACGCAGATACTTTCTGCAACTTAGTCTTATAGACACATGAAGGTAAGCTTCCTTGAGATCTAAAGTTACCATCCAGTGATCTTTGCCCAGTAGAGGTAAAAGCTGTTGTAACGTCAACATTTTGAACTTTGGAATGTCCAGATAAGTGTTGAGGATAGATAAATCCAAAATTGGTCTCCACGTGTTCCCTTTCTTTGGTACTAGGAACAGGCGAGAATAAAATCCTAGGCCCCTTTCTGATACAGGAACTGACTGAATGGCTCCTATTTGGAGTAACAGAGAAATTTGTCTGCGAGCCTCTGTTCTTTGTAGAGGAGGAATGTCTGGCATGCCTTTGAAAGGAGGCAAGGTATGGAAATAAAACCTGTAACCGTGGTGAATGATATCCAGAACCCATTTGTCTTGGGTAATTAAATCCCAATTTTCTTTGAAAAGAGACAGTCTTCCTCCTAGAGGTGCCGCCAGGCGAGAAGGTACTGGCAGCTGAAAAGGCAGGTCATTGGGTCTGCTTACGAAAGGACTGACCCCTGCCCTCACCAGAAGCCTGAGAAGGTGAACTCCCTGTCCTAGGCCTAAAAGAACCTTGAGCTCTGCCCCTACCACGTCTAGACCTACCCCTAGACTGGGAATCATAAGCAGGATAAGTCCATCCCTTAGCAGGCCAATTTCTACTAAACTTGGAGGCTGCACCTGCAAAAAATCCTTAACAGTTTGCATAGACTTAGCCTTGTCTTCCATTTTCTTTAAAACTGCTTCCACAGGCGAACCAAACAACACATCAGACTGTAAAGGAGCATCCAAAATCCTTGTCTTAACATGCTCAGCTAAGTTCTGATCTCTCAACCAGGCGTGCCTACGAAGAACAGAACCAGTGGCAGCCACCCTGGAGGAGGCCTGCACAGCATCAAAACCACACTGCAAGGAATGTTTACCCACTTGTTCAGACACATGAACTAAATCCTGCAACTCTTTACACTCAATACCTTCCGCCAGAGCATCCACCTTAGATTTCAACTGTGAAAGAAGATAATTCTGATATTTTAACATGTGAAACTGACAATTCAACACCCTCATGGCTAAAGTGGAAGAAGTATACACTTTCTTTCCCCATCTATCCAAAGCCCTTGCCTCTTTATCAGGAGGGACAGGATTTTTAACAACTGAGGCCTTCACACCCTTAGGCCCCTGAGAGACAGTTTCCGGGTCTGCCCTAGGACTCTTAAAAAGATACTTATGAGCGTCAGGCACCCTATAGTACCTATCCGGTTTAACTGGGGCAGGAGGCAAAGAATCAGGATTCAGGGAAGCCTCTGCAAAAACATCTTCCACCACATTCAAAACAGGAGGTATAGCTAAAGGCCTATGCTGGGGTAAAAACAAGAATTCCCTAAGCCTTTTCCTGGAATCAGAGAAATCTTGCCCTTCCCATTTAAAATGCTCCCTCATGGAATGCAGAGTCTCTGAAAATGAAAAATCCTCAGGAGGAGAAGCTGAAGGAGTAGAATCATCCACATCAGAATCAGAATAAGGAGGGAACTCCTGCAAGTCTTCAGAAGACTCAGAAGCCTCCGAGCATTGCTCAAAACTCTCAAACTCAGGTTCCACCCTAGGCCTCTTATCAGGAGGGGGCAAAGAACCCCTTATCATAGTAATCAAATCCTCCGCCATTTTAAGCATATGTTTCTTAGGCAAAGACCCTGAGGCACTAGGAGAAACCCCCACTGAAGCAAAACTTGGCCTGCCCCTCAAAGAAGCCTTGGAAACAGAAGGGGAGGCTCTAACCACCTTAGGAAGAGAAGGAAGAACAGCCACCTGAGAAGCCCCCTCAGCCTGGCCTACTTCCTGAGAGGATACATCCTGTAACAGTAAAGTCTCTCCCTGAGACTCCAAAGAAACACCTGGCAAAACCTCCGGCTCCACTGAGCCCTCTAAAGAACCGACGTCTGGGACTGTCGGTTCTTCCACTCTAGGCTTTGCTGCTTTGTCCTTGCGCTTTTTAGTCGAAGCGGCCGGAGCATCCGGCGGCATTTTATAATTACAACGCTTCCCAAACACTAACCTGGCACAGTCTAACCTTCTCTTAATAGTGCGTTTGTTAAATCTAGCACAAGAGCGGCATCCAACAACGCCGTGCTCAGGCCCTAAACAAGGTATACACAAAGTATGGTAATCCCTATGAGGTATCTGTTTCCCACAAGAAATACAGTTATTCACTTTTTCTGACATCCGGTTAAATACTGAGGCAAGAAAAAAACAAAATATTCCCCAACGGGGTACTTAGCCAACTTTGATTCGGTCTGAAACTCTGACTTCAGAAACTTTCAGAACGCCAACCTGCACTCGCAAAATTGCTTCTGCATCGGACCATGCGGCAAAAAAGACTGAGGATATGACGTCGGTCATGCGCATTAGTACCCTGACGTACTGACGTCAGTCTAATGCGCCGTGACCGACGTCAGCCATATACTTTGGTATTCGAGCCGACTGGACAGCGGACTACCCAATAGTTAGGACTGCAGCAATGTGGAATGAAGAACATCTGCAGATGCATGAGGCAGCAGTTACTTCTTTAGTGTCATGAGGCACCATAGTCATGAATAATCAGGCTACATACACTAGGATATGTTACTGAGTGCAGGAAATCACTGTCAGATTGCACCTTAACTACACCAATACTGAATGGGAAAATATGATACCGCTGAAGGTGGAAAGATAAACAGATCAGCTGGATGTCTGTTATGCATAACAGTAAGTTACAGGAATCATAGTGACTAGGTTGCAAACAGTCTACTGGACTGACTACCAAGTATCTACCTATGAATCTACAGGTTCATAGACTTGTATTCAGTGGCCTGTCAACCACTGTAGCCTTAGTTAACAATGCCAACAAATAACCCTTTCCAAGTGAGTTAATTATTCAGAAACTTTAGAAATCAATGCTAAGAGATATATACAGATTATTATTAGCTTAGTTTATAATACATGGAAGAGATAAAGGGACAAACTGGCAAAAAGGGAGGAAAGGAGATGGAGTAAAGGAATAGGGTGGCTTGAGATGCAACAATGCCTATTTTGCATAGTTTAAAGCTTGTAGCCAATGCCTCCTGGGATGAATTTATGTAATCCCATTATTTCATCTAACTGAATTTTGAATGTCGGTGGGATGTTACACTAATATGCAAGGGAAGCATATTCCATAGGTGAGGGAGGTACTAGGCTGATTAATTTGTTCCACAAACAGGACTTGTTGATATTTTGCTATAAAACTAGACTCTCTGAAATGGATATCAACTAAGGAGCTTTTCTTTATGAGATGGACACTGCAGCAAGAACCATTCAACATAGGTTGGAAGACCAAGTGGAGATAATCTTGCAAGTGCCTGCATGCCACAGAAAAGTAAGGACCACGTTTTTAGTCTATCCAGAAAAAAATGGTTATTTAAACCTTAGATTCTCTTAATTATAAAATGCTGAGCTCTTTCCAGTTGGCAGAGTTGTTCAGAGCTATACATGACAAATGTAGTATTTTAAGATGGTGCAAGTAAGGGCAGAGCAAAGGGGAATTAAAATGGATTGGGATCTAGACGAGAACCCACAACAGATGAAATGAGAACAGTAGAGGGACTTTCTAAAAATATTCGATATGCTCATTTGAGGACAGCTCATTATACAAGTTCCTAAATTCCAGATCAGTGTGTCAATTTTAAACAGAGTTCCATTTATACGATAACGTGCATCAGTAGCTTTAACTTTACCACAGGTGGTTTATACTATGAGGAAAAGGACACTGTAGAGAGCAAATCGCAGATCACCTCCTTTAACTAAGGAAGGGAATACTTGTGTGGCTTAGCAGACGGCAAGGGAGTTAGTTAAGACACGGCCAGTAGGTCTGGGACTCTAGTAAAGAGAATACATGACCCAGTGACATGAAATTGATGACAATGAGAAAGGCCCGGAGATAACATCTGCTGGATGTGTGGGAGGGACAGTTAATATCTGGGTAACTGAACTTTCCCAACAAAAAAGAGGTTGGGGAGCTTGATTATTAAAGTAAACATTTGTACACTTTGGTTTATAGGTAATTACTAGACACACAGTCCATGAGATAATTAAGCAGCCGTGTCCAAACTGCCCCAAATCACTGTCTGGCAAAGTGACTTGCTGAAGGCCACAGAGTAGGCAAATTAAGGCAGAAATATTGAAACCCTGTATCCACTGACACATAAAGCAGCTCATTAGTTTGTCCTTTGAGCTAATGGCCTGACTTGCACAGGGCTCTAGTACTTTTTTTTTTTTAACTGAATGCTAGCCTTATGCAACTCCAGACCACTATAGAGAAAGATAGCTTTTTTAGGCGGGTACTTCGCGACTTTGTCTGCCCTGTTTTAATCACAACTAGAGAACTTTCTTCTAGATTAAGATTAGGAAAATAAACCAGCTCTTAGTGCAGAAGAGGTGCACCCGAATATGACGACGACCCAGGCTGGTGATGGACACAGAGCTCTAAGACAGCCAGTCATTAAGGAAAGATGAAGAACCAAAGACCCTCACTGTTTTCTTGAAAGTGGAAAAAGATGGGACTGCAACACTTCTGAAAGCCAGGTGCAGTGAAAAACTGCAACCCTGTAATACTCTGTACAGTTGACAGTGCATCAGCTGAGAATGAGGACAGGTACACTCACAACCCAACACTGTATCAATGCCCAAGTGACTTAAGAACAGAAAGGTGATTCCAGTCTTTCTGATCACAACCCCAAGAACTCCTTCTAAGGAAACTAACAATGATTCAAGGTTACTTCACAGGGAGACAAAAAGGTCCCTCTCTCTGACTTCTTACAAGGAGCAGAGATAAAAAAGGAGAAACCCACTTGAGTACGTCATACCAAAACACACAGATGTGTGCTGATAAAATATGTTTGATGGGGGTTTTAGGAGTAATGTTGGAGACCAGAATAAGAAAGAAAACTGTTAAGTAAAGCCAGCCAATGGAGTAGTGAGCACACCATTTGCTTGCACCACTGGCGACTTAGCTTCCATTAGTGACTAAGGTGCTGAAGGGGGTGGCAAGGGAGAGAAGGACATATACCACCAGAAAACAGCTCACATTTTCTTTTAATGGGCTATATCACTTTCACCATAGCAGCCCAATGAGAAGAGGAGGGGTGCTACAAGCAAAGGAGATAACTGCAAAGTGATAAATTGGCTCAGTCATCCAGGCATTCCATGCATATGAAAGTGTACATAACCAAAAATTATTTCACAGAAGGAAGAACAAGTGAGAAGTACAAAGTAGTAATAAAAAGCGCATCCAAGTCTAGCGACAGGAGGAGGCACCCAAGGTCAGCAGGGAGAATGGAAAAACAAAAATTGAGAACGATCATATGATTTTTATTTATTTTATTTTACATTTGTTGACCGGGAAAGTCTGACTGGATACATGTCCATTTTCAACATGATAATATGAATTCAATAGGCATGTATAATACTGGTCTTGTGATGATTATGCCTGTTTATGGGATGTAAAGTTTTTAACAGAAGTTTAAGACTATGTATGTGTAGAGCAGTAGTTATTCATCAGGTAACTGCATTACTAATCCCATATGTCTACAGATTTAGAAACCATTAATGAACTGTCTGTCAATGTATATGCACCAATAACAGAGATGCACAGGGTAACATTAAAAAATAACACAGTATGTGGCATGGTTCAATCCAGACTAAATAAGGAAAGGGTAAACACAAAATAGGCAATAGAAAGAAATATAGGATGCTGAAATAAAAATGCACATTTTTAGCTAATGCATAATGTCCTGCTTCACTTCTATTTTTTCGTCCTTTTTTAGTTACCCCTCACTAAATGATTGTTGCCTCGGGCTCTGAAATAGCTCTCTGTTATTCCTCCCATGTGATATTCACTCTCTGTAGGTACTAAGGCTAGGAACAGACCCCCCCCCATTGAAGCCATCATAATGAGGGGGTGGCTTTTTGTTAAGCTTTGCCTGACCCCGCTGACCACAATTCACATTGGTGCAAATATTTCAATATACATTTCTGTAAGAGTTCATGTCATAGAATGCTTTGATACCACTCACACTATTGTTTTGATCTATCAGCTCATCTCAGGCTTCCTAATTAGTTGTTTAAAAATACATGAAGTCATCTAACATTTCACTCCTTTTCTCACCACTGACCTTACAAAACCTGGGACACAAAAAAATGTGAGTTCTAGAAAGATTAAGAAATTTCGGTACTTATGTATTACTGCAACCAGATTCCAACTGTGTTTTCACAGCCCAGTTTTATGACAAACACTACATTTCTGGTCCAGATACATTCAAATGTATATTAAACATGTGCATTATTACACAAATCAGTACAAATATCAAAAGGAAAGCAGTGAAATGGTATCTTGTTACACTGCTTCTTGTACGGTTGTCCTGTGGCATTTCCATGGGGACCCACAGCGTGAACGGTCCTGCTGAATGCATTTGTGTATGGCAGAAAAAGACATGAGGGTCAGTTACTAAAAGGTGGCGGGGTAGCTCCAGGGGTTTCAGTTATGTATTTACACTCAAAATCAAGGGACGATTTCTAAATATGAAAATGTAGTTCACTTACAAAGTGAACCAAACAACATGCTTTGTATCAGCATGCATTCTCTGAAGACCACTAACAACATGCAAAATCATGGAGACTTGAAACGTATGACAGGTGGTCCTGGTTTACTTTTCTGGGAAAAACAAGAACTTTACTACATTTGTATGTGAAATTCTTTTCACAATCTTGGCAAAGTATATATAACATATATGGATACAAGAAAGGGCTGGAGCTGAGCCGCTTCT
Organism: Protopterus annectens; assembly: GCF_019279795.1. Taxonomy (NCBI): domain Eukaryota; kingdom Metazoa; phylum Chordata; order Ceratodontiformes; family Protopteridae; genus Protopterus; species Protopterus annectens. The sequence goes on from NC_056736.1 coordinate 542,980,549, forward strand.
CCAGCTTGGAATTTGGTTGCGATAATACGCAAGTACTGAAACTTCCCTGCCTCACACTAATGGAGTACCATTCTACTGATTTGTTAGGGTTTTGCTCTTACTGAAACACTATTTTTTCCAGGTATTCAATACACATTTTTAGGATAATCACCTTTGCTTAGCTTTTCTAATCCCTGTATCGTGGAACAGTATATATAACTCTGAGACAATCTAAATGACCGAAGGCTTTATAAGACTAGAGCATTTATGACAGGAAATGTCTAAATTACCTTTGCATTACTTCATTATGGGGCACATGATAATCTGCTACTACAGATAAGAATGGTGGAAACAGCGCATAAACTTCTTAAATCATTCAATACTAATACAAAACAGAGTATCATCCTGCTTTCTTTAAAAGAACACTAGTAAGTTCTAGTGAAAGCAGTGATGTAGCAAACAGTAGAGAGTCCAAGTTACTCCAAACGTCTGATATAATTTACGAGTAATTCAAGTGCCTAGTGGGCTCTCAACTTTCTATATTTTTGCTGAATGTCCAGATTTTTGTCTCATATTTTTTATCTATACCTCATAAAATGTGTGGTTTTCTGGCAGCTCATTGAGGACTGAAGACACTAAATAACAACAGATATCTGAGTTTCAGACTTCATATCCTTCAGAAAATGCAAATCAAAACCTGTTTTTCTATCAGTTTTCAAATTCATAAAAGCAGTATTTAAAATCTGTCACTATTTTTGGGACTTTGTCCTCTATTATTTTTGGCTTTGTTCAAATTTATTGTGCTAGGAAGTTGAGAGGTATGGCAGGATCTGTAACATGACTACACCTAAAATGTTTTCTGCATTACTGCAGAGTTTTGTGATAAAAGGAGGTGAATGTCACTGGTGGAATGGAAAGTTTGTGGTGAGCTATGGTAACAGTCAGAAAGAAGTAACTAATTGTATATAAAGCAATCAGGAAATTAGAAGGCAAGCAAATGGGACAGATGAGTTAGGCAAAAGGTTTTATTAGTGCAGCCCAGAAGGTGGATTCTCACTAGGCAGCTTTGTTTAAAGACTCCCTCCCTACCAAGTTCCATACAAAAGTCTTAGAAAGTGAGGCTATATCAGAAAAATCTGAATTCTTGGATTGAGGGTTGGCCTGGAAGAGAATTTTTATAAAGATTTTCAAGACTGAAAGACTAAAGACTTTCAAACAAGTTATTTGTTCTGTATTTTAATACAGCTACAGGACTACAGAATCTGCTGAGGACATATACTGTACACTATTTTTATCTTTATAACCACTGGTTACGTTCTTGGTACAGACAGCTCTTCTCCTTTATCTACCTACAAATACTAAACAAAAGCACACATACACAGCCACACCCACACATGGCATAATAGTCTTAAAAGTCTTTAGATGGAGTTAAAGAGTTGTCTTACTTATGTCCATCTTGCCCGAAGATTTTACGTAGAAGATGCTTTTGGCATTCAACCCACCAGGCAGGATAAAATGGCCATATCTTTAGGTATGAAAGTTACAACTATGAAGCTGTCTCATGATGACCACTGTGGAAGCTATAAGGAAGAAATGGAACTTCTGACCTATCTTTTATAATGAGAGCTAAGGGGATCACTAACCATAACAGAATGTTTGCAATACTCATTTATTATGCCCCACCTCTACCTACTCAGTTAAGCGTGCACAATGAGGACAGAGGTCATTATGTTTATTGACCCTGAAGAAGTTTCAGACATTGTAGTCACATGAAAAAGGACTTCAATGAAGCCTGCAGCATACCACTCAACTGCCCTTAATTTCCAGGGATGTCCCTGATTTTGACTCCAAAATTTAGCTCTGTCCCTCTTAATCCTTCCTAAAACTGGTGACTCTCGGAGGAAAGATGGTGAATTATACTCTAGAAATAATGGCAGTAATTAGGAATTATAGATTTATTTTATTTCACAAAATGTATACTCCCCAAAATACAAAGCTGACTCAGAAATGGCCAGGCAATCCAGTACGTAGAGTAAAAACTTTCTTTATTCCATTATGGAATAAAGAAAGTTTTTACTCTACGTACTGGATTGCTTGGCCATTTCTGAATCAGTTTTGTTTTTGGAGACTACAGTTTTTACTATTTTCGACTTGGAACTTTGTCATTGCTGGCATTTACCTTCTTTTATCGTTTTATTGAACAAAATGTATATTAATTAACATTCTTTTATTCTACCAATGTCTCAAGTTAATAGTATAAATATTTTAAAAATGTCCTTGATTGTCCCTGATTCTGTTGAAATATGTCCCTGATTATTTGAGAGCTATGGCCTGCAGTTCTAGGGTGACTCTAAAGACCAGCAGGTTAATGTATTCATGTGTTTCTATTTGCTCTCTATTTTAATGCAGCTTCAGTACTACAGAACCTGCTGATGATGTAGACACTAGTTTTATCACTATAACCACTGGTTAAGTTCCTGGTACAGACATCATTTTTCCTTTCTCTACCTATAAATACTATACAAAAGCACAAATATGCAGATACATCCACACATGGCATAATATTCTACAAAGACTAACAAAAAATATTTAAAAAATAGTCTGGAATTTGAAGGGTAGGATAAAAAAATGATGTAGCTGGCCCAACATTTTAAAGTTCCTTACCTCCTGCAAGAAGGTTTAAGTTACTGGCAGACAAAGTGTTTACGGTTTTTGTAACACATCTTTAATGTTAATTAAATTCCTCCTCATGTTTATCAAAATGCTGGCAGCTACATAGTGGCATGTTATATTAAAGCTTATAGGATACGGTTTTACATCAGGAATTATACACGGTGGCTTAAATTTTGTAATTAGACAAGGGCATTGATCATCACATAAATCATGCTTAGATCAATAATGTCCTTAACGAACTACAAGCTTAAACACAATGTGAATAAATACCAAAGTAAACACCGTTCTGCATCAGCAAATATAAACATAACTCATTCCTATGCTCTCTCTTGTCATTATGGAGTGAGGAGTTGCTATTAAGTGACAATGCAGTGGCACTTCTTTAACTTGAAATGTTATTAACAATGTTAGGGAAAAAAAAACATAATAAATAACTATTGTTCATCCAGAACTGAAAATGATTCCCACAAGGTAAAGCATGATATGCGATACATGAATGAAGTCTCTTAAAAGTATATTTTTACATGCATTACAAAGGAAGTAGTAGATTCTTAAGCAAACACTTTTTCTTACTTTTCCAACATTTTTAAACACTTCCACTGCAAATTTACATGCAGTATGATTCTCAGCTAGAGCATTCTGAGTGGAGACGTGTGAGTGGGCGTACCTTCGTTGAAGGTTGTGCGTCAGGCCTGGCAAGCCGGTACGTAAAAATCAACTGCCAATCATTAGCGGACCGGAGTTCCTCTGTGGCGAACCCTAACCGGGAAAAGCCGAAAGACACAAACAAACAAATTATCATTTTCAAACATCTCACTTTAAATTGTTTGCTTCCCTCAACAATCCTTAAATAACAACCTTGTCTACAACTTCTTCAATCCCAAAACCCTGCATTCTGCTCATAAGTCTATTAACCACTTTCCATTTTTTTCTTAAACAATCAACCTATCCTTACTCTCTTAAGCCTCCCATAACACCTTCAATTAATTCACTCCTTAAATGCTCCAAGAATCACTGAAAAGTTATTGGAGCAATTACTGGCAAAAATTCAGACTATGACAAAGCTTTTGATACGTGACTGAGACCAAATGATACAGGCAGTCAAACTTTGTGTGGTCCCACAAATATTGTATGCAGCACAGTCACTTATTTATGACCCAGGCAGAAGATTTTGGGAACAAATTAGAAAAGAAATAATGTGATGCATCAGTAGGGATAATGGCCCAAGAGTAAAACAGCAAAAAAATGATTTTGCCTGTAAAAGGGGGCTAGCTATAATGTTGCACATAAATACTTTAGAGCAGTACAGCTAAGGCTATTGCATTATCTTTCTAACCTAAGATGCACTGCAAAATGGAAATGTCTGATGCTGTGACAAACAGGGCAAACTCATTATTAACAATATTGAAAATTTAGTCACAAGGATTAGTAAAGGAAAGAGAAAACAGTCATACAGGGAGGATTTATGACGATATGTTAGAGATACTTAAGAGCATGGACTACTGAGCATTGGAATTTGAATTATGGCCTAATGGACTAGCCAAACAATAATTTACAATTACCACTATATAGACCAAGGGATGCTGGGAGAGCAGGAGGAAAATTTACTATTAGGAACAAATGCAGGGGGGGGCGGAGACTGAACGGGAAAGAATTATGCAAAGGGATTCAACTCCATGGGAGATATATTCTTTGAAAAGAAAGAAAGGGTGAAACAAACAGTGTAGGACAGTTCTGCTTGGTATGACGGAAATGTAGTCGGGTTAGGGAAGTATGACAGTCCACATGGAAGTAAAGACAGGGCAAAGAGGAGGAATTTACAGAGGATAAATGGCAAAATATTACGAGAAGGTAAAAAGTGGTTAACTAGCTCTGGTAGAGTTACTGCTAGAGTCTAGAAGAGGAGAAGCAACTAGCAGGAGGTTACTATGCAGTACATTGTAAAAAGGCAGCAATAAAATATAGATGGACAAAGACAAGTACATAACTGGTAGGAAAGATCAGGAAAATACATTTTCAGATGAGATCTGTGTAGATATCTGTACAGACACAAGAACAGCTACCAAATATAGGAAATGTATAATATTTACATAAATATTTGCTAGTATTTGCATGGAATTGCCTGCACAGATATTTCCACTCTCCAGATAGGTTACATAAAAATGTTCCCTGAAGTTAGGGAGACATTTTGGAGATCTGAATAAAACAAACAAACAAAAAAAAAGACTGGAAACATATTTTGGGTATGTGGAAAATCAGAAAATTTTGAGGGGGACATGGCTAATTTTATTCAAGGAATACTGGTGAAGAAATGCCAAATGAGAGTAATAAACTTTTGTTTGAGATGAGTAAACATGAGATGACATGGAAAAGCACTGATAACGCTACTATGTCTAGTTGGTTAGAAGGAAATACAGAATGAATCAGGATACAATTATGGGGGAAGTAATGCAGTTAACGGAGGAAATGAAGGAAATTAAGAGTAAAATACTGAAGTATAGACTTCACAAAAGGAAGTGGGACTACTGTGAGGAGAAGCTGAAGACCTCACAGCAATGAAACAGTGTATAGAAGGAAGAAACAAATTTGAAAGGAAAGAGTCTGGGCAGGGGTCAACAAAAGCAAGAAAAGAGAAGGTGGTAAGGAAATGCTGCGTATTAAATTTCACAGATAAAAAGGAAGTTGAAACAAATGTTATACAACTGATATTAAAGCATTGAAAAACTAAATGTCATGATAATACAGGCAGCAATCAAAAATGAGCAAATTGTCAAAATATATCAATGCACCATATTTGCTGGCTGCACAGAATGCTGACACAAAATGATGATAATAAAGTTTGTTTAAAAAAGAATCACTCTCTCCATTCCATATCATGTCTACAATCTCTCACTCACTTTCTTTCTGTTTTTCTCATTATCCAATTCCATACGCACACTAATCCACCCACCTCACTGTGCACCCACACCAACCTCCAAAACTCATTCCCTGTTATTTATCCTCTGCAAATTCCTCCTCTTTGCCTTGTCAATACTTCTATGTGGACTATCATACTTCCCTGCACTGTTTTCATCGCCCCCCCCAAAAAAAAATAAACTTCCATACACAGCTCACTGCCCCAAGCTCTCTGGACCTAATGCATTGCCTTGTCCTGTTTTCACATTCGCATTCCCTGACAAATGATACCCCCCCCCCCGCTTGCCCTTCTACAGCCCATCCTCTCTCTCTCATCATAGCTTCTCTCTCTCCCTTCCCTACCTTCTTTCTATCTCCCTAACAAAATATTTATCTGGAGGTACAGATAAACAGTTTTCTAATCTCCTCAAGCATACTTGGATCATCACCTTTGTCCAACAAGTGTCTTATGTATATTAATTTCTTTTTTTTTCATTTCTTATTATTTGCTTCTGCACCTCTTCACTTCAAAGTTTGCTCTTCTATAATGTAACTCATTTCCTATTTCCATCTTCCTTTAACCACCTTTCTCCACCTCTGCCCTACAAATTCTTTCTATTCAGGATACACCACTCCCTACCCCCTTCTTCATATAATCCCGGATCCAACTGCTCTCCATATTTCCCCATCTAAAGATATCTATCTGGAGTGTTTCTCCCCAGGCCTCCATTGAAAATGAGCTCTGTCCTAGTTGGACTTTCCCAGTCAACAAATGTTAAATAAATAATATCACATTAGTTGCACAACCCCTAACATATTAAGTTCCCTTTCGCCTCATCTCTTCCAAAAACCCTATCCCTACTTAACCAAGGTCTCTTTCCCACTTCCTTCTCTTATCCCATAAATATGCCACAATTGTCCTCCCCTTATTGGGATGTGCATCAACATACACCATTTTAGGTAATGTATTTAGCTTAAGTCACTGCCACCCTGTTGGCTAGACAACTTTAGACATTCCTCCACCTACTCAAGAGGTTTTCAACTTCCTCTACCATCCCTGTAGTATAGCTGTGTCGTTCAAAGAATGTCCACCACCTTTAACCCCAAATACTTTGGATGACCAAATGGGCATTGCAGACCTATCTCTATTCTCTCCCCACCATGCCAATTACCACAGTTACTGACTTCTCTTCATTAACAAAAATGCTGCCCAATCTCTGAACATCAATCTTGCCCCCTTCTGTTATGATCAAGTCCTCATGAACAGGTAGATACTTTTTCACAGACCACTTCAACTTTCTAGCCAGCACCTTCAGGACCACATTAAATGGAGATGGGACCACCATTGTCTAATTCCTATGCTCAGGCCAAATCTCACTGAAATATTCCCACTGACCTTCACTTTCAAGCCAACCTCCTTGTATACTGAGTCCACCTCTTCAAGACAAATCCAGCTTCCGCACAATTTAACTACAGCTTTCAAGCACTGCTGCTCCACAGTACGTGCTACGGCACAACACATTATGCTTACGTCAGACAGAGAGACGTTGGGTATAAAGCGGACGTCAGCAACCACCTACCTCAGAATTGTATGCTGCCCAGCACCAGCCTGAGATTCCGGTTGGAAAGCATATCAACAGGAAACTAGGCAAGCATCAGGGAAAAGGCAGGGTGAGGAATGCAACACTGCAGTACATAGAAGAGAAGGACATCTATGGTTATGGTAAGATTTTACATAACGATTCTATGTCCTTCTATTCATATACTGCAGTATTCATCACATGAGGGAGAATGCCAAAGCTTAACCTTGGGATAGGTTTGGAGGAGTAATAGTTGATGCTTTCTCAATAAATCCATGTAGGAATGCTCTTGCAAACCCAGCTCTGGACTTAGAGATGGTGTCAAGCTTGTAGTGTTTTGTGAAAGTATGGGCAGAGGGACCATGTAGCTACCTCCAGAATGGAGTCAATGTCCAAACCTCTAAAAAATACCCCCAAGGAGGACACTGCTCTGGTGGAGTGAGCCTTCACTGGGAAAGTAAGTGTCTTTCCATTTGACAAATAACAAAAGGAAATGGCTTAAAAAATCCAATTGGAAATAGTTTGCTTGGAAACTGACTTGCCCAGAGCTCTTCAGTGGTACAGTCTGATTTGTGACTATGCTTGGTCTTGTCAAGGTAATATCTGAGTTGTCTGTGCACATCTAAGGTGTGCAAGATTCTCTCACTGGGATGTAGGAAAAAGGTCGGAACGTTAATGGGCTGATTTAAAGATAACTCATTCACCACTTCAGGCATAAAGGTGAAACCCTGTCTCTATGGAAGTCAGTGAAGGGGGAAAAGACATTTGGGCCTGTAACTCTGAAACCCTTCTAGCAGTGGTAATTGCCATTAGGAAGGCAGTTTTCCAAGTACAAAGTCGCAGGGATAAGGAGCTTGCTGGTTCAAAGGGTGCCAGTGTATGCTTCTCCAGCACAAAATTAAGATCCCAAGGAGGGGGTAGTGGTTTCCTTGGACGTCTGATATGAAGGACGCCTTTAAGGAATAGCTTTACCTCTAACCTAGACGCCAACGGTGGAGTCATAGGCAGACAAGCAGAGATGGCTAAAAGGTGAACCTTCAGTGAAGAATAGGACAAACCCAGCCTTCGTCAATTCACACAGATAGGACAAAACCACCAGGACATCAACTGACAGTGGTTGCAGGTCCTTTTTATGACACCACATGGAAAAACCTATTACATTTGGAAATGTAGGATTTCCTAGTTGCCTGTTTACTGGCCTCCTGCAAACTTTTAGTAGCACGTCCTCAGAAAAAAGGTGTCTGTAAGGGATTAAAACCCTATCACCCACAATGTCAGATTCAGAGTTGACAAATGTGAATGTACTAGGGTTCCCTTGTCCTGTGTGACTAAATCCATCCTGTGGGGTAACGTATGGTGATTGCTCCTGGCTAGGTGCAGGAGAAGTGGGAACCAGTGCTGCCTTGGCCAAAAGGGAGTCACCAGCAAGATTTTTGGTTCATCCTGCTGAATCTTCAGTAGGACCTTCTGTAACAGAGTCAAGGGGGGGAATGCATATGGAAACATCTCCATCCAGGAAAAAGACAGAGCATCCACCTTCCACATCAGGGGATGTGGGACCCTGGCACAACATTTTAGAAGTTGTCTGGTCATGGGGGAGGCAAACAGATCTATTTGAGGCATACCCCAACAATGGATTAGGTCCAGAAACACATCCCTGTGCAACATCCACTCGTGGGATTGGGTCATGGACCTGCTTAGAGAGCCTGCCACTGTTTTCTGGGCTGAGGGGAGGTAAACCGCCTGTGTGGAAATTTGACACTCAGGCTAATTCACATGCAAGTAGGGCTAGTCTGCACATAATGTAGGACTTCGTTCCCCCTTGCTTGCTGATGTACCAAAGAGCTGTGGTACTGTTTGTGAATCACTTCAGCACTCCTGGAGCAAGGCTGCTCCTGAAAATTTGTAGTGCCAGAATCACAGCTCTCATCTCTTTCACACTGATATCTTCTTTAGCCTGCTTGGGAGACCAAACATATCTGACTCTCCACGCTTAGAGAGTTGCGCCCCAACCTGTGTCTGAAGTGTCTGTGATTAACTCTTGGGAAGGAAGGGGTAGCTGCAGTGGTAGGCCCGGGTTTCTATTTACCTGGAGGATCTACCATTCTTGTTCCCTTTTTAAACAAGGCAAGAGTTGAATCAGAAACTCTAAGGAGTGTAAATGTAGCATCCACACTGTTCTTAGGTACCACTGCAACTTCCTCATGTGTAATCTTGCGAAGGGTATCATGGAGCTAGTAGATGGCATGAGCTCTAATAGATGGAAAAAATCCCTGGCCGTCAAGAAATGGAGGGGAAGAATGCTCTGAAAGTAAGCATTCAGGAAAAAAACTTTCTCTCCTGAGAGAGAGGCTACCATTTTATCTTTCTGTATCCTGCATCTCAGGAAAATGTGATCCTATGAAGGAATGAGGGAAGACTTCTGGAAATTTATAGTGAACCCTAGACTCTGTAAAAAGGCAATAGTGAAGGAAAGGTTTTCTCGAAGAAGCTTTGGGGACTGGGCCTGAATCATAAGGTCGTCTAGGTAAAGGAAAATTTGAATTCCCTGTGTTCTGCAGAAAGCTATAACAGGAGTCAAGCACTTTGTGAAGACCCTTGGTGCCATGGAGAGACCAAAGAGCAAAGCACAAAACTGAAAACGTCAGGAAGCCACAGAAAAAGGGTTGGAGGGTGGCCTAATGGTTAAGGTGGTTGCCTTACAAACACAAGGTGCAGGGTTTGAGTCTCACAAGGGATAATTGGCTAGGCTTAAAATGGCTCGCAAGGGCAGTTAGCTTAGTACTAACCTATGAACCTATGAAAAACATAAAAACTTCCTGAACCTTGGGTGGATGGGAATGTGAAGGTAGGCATCTTTTATATCCAGAGACATCATGAACCCCTGTGGGAGAATTAGGGGTAGGAGGGAAGGTAGAGTCAACATATGGAATGAAGGGACTTTGAGAAAGGTGCTTAAATGGGAATGGTCCATGATGGGTCTCCAGGGGCCATCCTTCCTGGGGACCAGAAACATACTGTAGTAAAACCCCTTCCCTTGTTGGGAAGTTGGAACTTCTTCGAAAGTTCCCTGAAAAATTGGTCCATGATGACCCGAGGAAGGAAACTCAGCTGGTCTTTGGGGAGTGGTGGAATTCCTCTGAATATGGGGAATTTTTCCCAAACCATAAAATACTCTATTTTGATAATGGACAGTACCCAAGAGTCCTGAGTAATCAGCTTCCAAGCAGCAAGGGCCTGACTGAGGCGATGGGTAAGTAGGTGGATGGCCCTGGAGGCTGATAGTCACAGACTACCTAGCTTGGGTTGGGACTGAAAGGACTGTTTAGAGGCAGGAGTAAAAGCTGGTTTTCTAGGTCCCTTCTTGCTCTTAGATGAAGACGATGACAGAGAAGGTTTCCTAATAAAAGCAGTTTTTACTGGATAATTTCTTTGGAACCACGGGAAACATGAAGATGTTTAAGGTCTTGTAACTCCTTTCTTTTCTCCTGAAGAGACTTAAAGAACTCCGCTGCTTAACTCCCAAACAAGGCTTTGCTGGATGCACCTTTGGATAACAATCTGGCCTTGCTGGCAGTATTTCCAAATGGCTGCAGCCTAAGCCAAGAATATCTTCTCAGAACAGACCCAGAGGCAGCTGCCCTAGCAGATGCATCAGCAGCATCATAACTGCACTTGCTGGAGTGCCTCGCCACTTGTGCAGTAGAATTAAGGAAAGCTGCTAATTTTGATTTTGCTGGGGAATCTGGCAAAGTTTCACTGCATCTGCCAGAAGGGCCAGGGAGTACTTTGCCATGTGGGTCTGATAGTCTACTGCACGGAAGGCCAAGGTAGCTGAAGTATAGACCTTTTTGCCCAACCTTTCCATGACCTTACTTTCCTTGTCAGAGGGTGTGACAAAGGGAAATACTGCCAGCACAGCTATCTGGAATTCTGTAAGTAATCATATGTCATTTCTGAATATCAAATTGAGTCATATGTTTGTCTGACAAATGTATTACAATTGTATGGTATGTGGATATTAAACTGCATGTTAGAAGTGTGTGTTGAACAGGGTTTGTACAGTGCTGAGCCTGGATGTGTGACCACAGTGTGCCCTGCTGAATTAGAGCAGAAATGTATATAAACTATTGTACATGTGTAAATGTATACATTTCAACAGTGGGAACTAGAAAATAGATGGTTAACTTTCAAAACTTCAAGAAAATAGTCAAAATTAAATTGTTTTATGATTGTGCTATAAAAGTTAGTTTCAATGCAGCAAGAAGACAGGATGTCTAGAACTAGGGTGCCTTCTGCATTGATTTATAAATGTTTTACTGTTTTATGTCTTCTACCACTTGCAAAGATCTGAGAGATGTGTATTTTTCACAAGGGGATGATAAAATGTTGGTAGTTTCTGACAATGGGGGTTTAGCTTGATAACTAAAGTCAGGTGACAAAAAGTGATGTCATCCAAGCTAACCCAGTGGTAATATTAGATATTAGCTTAAGAACTCTCGGGGGGGGGGGGGGGGGGCATTTTCTATTTTGTCTTTAGCAGAACATCAGCTGGAAACATCCATTCACCACTTCTGCCTGTTTGTTATTCTGTAAGTTTTTAGGGCATAGTAATTCTTTTAGATTTAGATAGGAATACAGTAAAGTATAGCTTAGATTTGTTTTATTTGAGACTGCCCTGCAATGTTTTAAATATTTCCTGTGATTTTGAACTTTGATGTAACAGATTACTTACTGAGTATTGTCTTGTTCTTTTATTCTTCTTCTTTCGGCTTTTCCCGGTTAGGGGGTCGCCACAGCGGATCACCTGTCCGCTCATGACTGGCAGTAGAGTTTTACGGTGTCGAGTTGCCAGCCTGGCACCCAACCTTCACCGAAGGCACACACACGCACACACTCGCACCTAGGGCCAATTTAGTGTGTCCAATCCACCTACAGCATGTCTTTGGGATGTGGGAGGAAACCAGAGCACCCGGAGGAAACCCACGTGACCACAGGGAGGACATGCAGACTCCGCACAGAAGGCACCCCAGCCGAGAATCGAACCGGAGAACCTCTTGCTGTGAGGCGGCAACACTAACCTTTGCACCACCATGTTCTTTGTTCTTTTATTATTAAATATACTTATACCTTTCAATTGTGATTGGTCTGTTTAGAGATGTTTAAGCTCTTAGAATACTGCATATCTATTTGATGACACAGTACAGGCCACTCCTAATGCTTGGTCAAATTTGGATTAATAGTAACATTACACAGTAGGATTGGACACCCTTTGTTAAGGGCCTTAAAGTAGCCGACAAAGAGTGGTTGGTGTCAGTCAGAACTACTTTATAGTCTGGGCAGAAGAGGGCATATCTAGTAAACCTGTGCCAACCTTTCCCAGAAGTGTGTGTGTGCTTGTATATAAATCAAATCTCAAAGAGTGTGTGTCTCAACTACTTGGGCAGGGACACAAAGCACAGGTTGGGCAGAGAGGGTACTGGAGATCTTGGCTTGGCCACTCAGCTGAGATGTCAACCCTATAGTTGTGCCAGTGGGGAGTCTTACTGGGGATCTGGAGAAAGAGGGAGAAACCAGCCCCAGACTGACTGTGATCTCTGTGTGCTCTTAAGGGAAATTGCACTTTCTTGTGTGTGTACTTGCCATCATCACAGTATGTATGTTCCTCACTGTTGCCAGTGGTGAGGATTGAGGCTCCTTGATTACTGGGCCGGAGCATGGGCATCACAGAGGTTAACAAGGAAGTGGATGGTAGAAATTTTAAAGCCTTATCCACGGAGACAGAAATGATAGCTGGATCAGCAGCAGGAGCCTTTAACAGGAATTTGGAGTCCTCAGGAACTTTATAGAACCTGTCAGGATGCTTGGGGGCAGGAGGCTGAGAGTCTGGACATTTGGAGGCAGCCGAGAAAACATCCAGAAAGGCAGGCAGAATTGGTGGGATGGCAGAAGGAGGAGTACATCTGCAAGGGGTTCAAAATACCTCTTCTGAATCTCCGAGACCTGGGAGCAGTCCCGCTGAAAAATATTCTTTCATCTTAAGAACAGTCTCTCCAAAGGATATATCCTCACCAGGGGAATCTGTACCAATAGACTCCTCCTCTAGGAAGGCATACTCTAAGGGAGAGGCCAGTTGAGTGGAGTAGGCTACTGATTCTTCTCCAGGAGTCAACAGCTTATATAGGTAGTGTCCACAGTTATCCTTTTAAAGGATGTGGTAGGAGAAAAGGGTTGCAGAGGAACAGAAGAAGGGGGGGGTTGTTGAAGGGCCATAAAGGGACTGAAGAGACTCTGAGAAAAGGCTTCCCAGTCAGGGGCCTGCTGAGAGGTAGCAGGAGACACATGCTTAATTTTTACCCTTTTCTTTTTAGGGGCTTTCATGAGATGGAATGTGGACAGACTGGACGTCGGCCTACATTTGATGATATCCAAAAGTACACCTTCATGGTCTGTGATCTGCGTGATGCCACAAGGGCCCTCAGATATAACTAGCCTGGGTTCCCCCTTGTCACCCTGATCGGCCACCTGCCCTACCCTTGCGGATGTGCCAGTGGACTTCTTCTGGGTCACAACTGTGGTATCCGCCAATGGTACACCCACTACCTCCAGCACGGTCTCCAAGCCGACACAAGCCTCAGGAGCAATGAGAGGGTGCAGGTGAAGGTTCAGGCCATGATTTTTTTGGCCTTCTTTGATACAGGCTTATCTGAATGGACCAGACATCACAACAATTTCATGCACTAAATGTTTGAGCCACTGGTTTTCTAAATATAGTTTAAGAGAAGCTAACCGACTCCTGAGGGTCTTAGGGACAAAGGATTTACAAACAGGGCACTTAGTGTGGTCATGATCTGGGCCTAAGCAAAAGAGACAAAGCTCGTGGGCATCTATATGTGGAATCTGCTTTCCACACTGACATTTGCCCTTCCTAGCTGACATGAACCCAACAAACAAGCAGCAGCAAAAAAAAATTTTTAATAAGAAAAAACCCCAATGGGTACTTATCTGAAACATGAACACAGCAGTTCTGGCAAGCAAAAGTCTGGAGCAGGAGATCGGACAAACGGTGGAAAACTTCTGAGGTAGGTGCATGCTGATGTCTGCTTTATACCCGATGTCTCTTTATGGTTGACATAACGTAATGTGTTGTGGTGTAGCACAAACCTTGCAGTAGCATGAAGGCTTTTGGATACTGGCTGGATGTCCAAGGCAGACTACCTTACGTGATGAATACTGCAGCATATGAATAAAAGGACATAAATATGAACACTTTCCCCACCCTCGCTCTTTTATAACTTCAGGCAACACTGCTAATAATGCCTGACACATCTCAGGTAATTCAACTTAAAAAGCCTACTTATCTGTGAGCTGCCATACAACCTACTCCCCTAAAACATTATAAAATACATTGAACTAAAATACTTATTACTGCCCTACTGTCCAGCAAGAGGCCTCCATTCTACAGTTTTAAAACACTGCTTAAACAACATCTTAACCAGTCCTGGTCCTGCACATGGTCATCACCAGGTTAAGACTTTTGTGCTCACTGTAGGTTACTCTCCAAACATTCTTCTTAAACACAATACTCTCACGCACTCACTGAAATGACAAAACAATTTTTATACATAACTGTTGCCTGTACAATAAACTAAACTGCAAGTGGGCTTTCTCTTTAGTAACTTCAACCTCTATAAAATCTTAGAATGTATAAACGTAACTACTGTACGTGTATGGTTGTAAACAGGAATGTAACTACTGTTCGTTTAACTGGAACTTACTATAATGCAATGTAAGCAAATGGAGCTTTTCTCCCCACGCTTCTGCTGAAAATGGGTACTAACCAGTCGGACATTCCCAGTAAACAAAATCAGATGAATAAATAACAATAAATAAATAATTCAGTGACCACCCCAACTTTGTTTTCAGCTTTCTTTTTAAACAGTCCAAGCGATTAATAAACATTTTTACGCTATTTCCATTGCTATTTGATTTCATCTGAGTTCATCCTGCTATCATCTTAGCCAGTTTTTAGCTTTACTAGGAAAGGCTCACCCAGACTCTGCTACACTCTGCTGTGAAGGAAATGTTAGTTTGACTTTTATTTGTTGTATTTTGTATTACTTTATTGCCTTTTTATATTATTAAAACTTCAAGAGAGACCACAGCTCAGTCTCTTGTGAGTCAGGCAGAAAATTGTTCCCACTCGCCAAACCCTGTTACTATTCTGTTCTTAAATACCACCGTCTTTCTAGTTGCCTGCCTCTTACGTTAATTTGACCATATATCTCATTTCCTCTCTGCTTTCACTGGCTTGTGTGAGTAAGCACAAAATTCTCATTTTGTGAAATCACTCCCCTTCAACTATTTAATTTATTGGCCATTCTACTGTATTCCATAGTACCAGAATACAAAAGTGCCACCCCCTTTCAATCTATCTTGCTGTTTTAAAAATAGTGACTCCCCACTAAAACTTAACCTTTTAGACAGGTAAAACTTAACTTCTCTAGTGCACACTGCAGTGTTTAGGATAAACATTTTTTTTCATCTTACCTTTAAGCATCCCTGTGACTAGCACCTGCTCTAATACCTGCTGGAAAGCACTAGGAAGCCTTAAACTGATACAAACACTCAACTCTCCTTGTTAATAAAGAGAAATTAATCATAGGCACTAAACAGCCTATAATTGCAAAGTAGCTTGCTAAGGTATGGGAAAACAGCTCCTGTACTTTACAAAAAAAGCACCACCAAGGGTCAGCTTCCGGTGATTTCTCCTGTCCACCTGGTGAATCTGGGCATACTGGGGCAATGCAGCAATTGTCTCATGTACACAGACAGCCCTCTCCTCCTACCACCCAACACTACAACCTGTGAGAGATGCACTTACATAGACAAACTGGAAGCAAAGTGCTCTCCACCCAAGATTGTGCTAGACAGTCAAGAGGAGAAGGTTAACACCCGCACTACACCTCAAGCAACACATAGCCCTTCTAAACCCACACCACCAACACCCACACATAGCAACACTAAATCCACATATGCGGAGACTCTACTGTAACCTGCCCAAGCAGCAAGGACCTCCAAAGCTAAAACGCAAACACCAATCACAACCAAAGTGTCACATAGCTCACAACACCAGTGTGCCACCCAGCAACAGCCCCTAAGGCAAGACAATGTACCTAACACTTTAGTTATAGGTGACTCTATAGTCAGGCACACTGATGTCCAACTCACCAGGCTGAACAAGGAGAAAATGACAGTCAACTGCCTGTCGGGTGCCAGGATCCGCCACAGAACATATGCACTTAAGTCACTCCACAACAAGTACAAATATGACTCTGTCACTGTCCATGTTGGAGTGAATGACTTGAGATGTACTTCCCTGGACTACATAAGAGACATGAAAGAGCTCTCGGATCATGTAGCCCAGGCAGGTATGACCCTAGCCCTGAGTAACATCCTGCCTTCGCCCAGAATGATACCACGATATAAGGACAAAATGACTGACTTCAACAATTGGCTAAGCTTCTGGTGTCATTCAGAGGGGATCCAGTATCTGTCTGCTGGGGCGACATGATCAACAGACCACGATGCTTTGCCAGAGATGGTCTGCGCCTGTTGCCCCTGGGATTCAGGTTACTGGCTAATGCTCTTGCCACCCCTATACTGCCATTTTTAGGCAAAGTTCAAAGGACAAAACCACCACTGTAAGAGGTACAAGCATGCAAAATCTGAAGGTAATGCTACTCAATGCTAAAAGTCTAAACCTCAAAATGCACTCTCTCGAGGCACTCCTAAAAATGGAGAACATCGATATCTGTTCAGTAACTGAGACCTGGTTCAAGGCTCCAGAGAGCACCCCTGCAATACCAGGCTACAATTCTTACCACACTTTTCGGCCACCAAACTAGGATCGAAACACTAACGGTGGAGGAGTGTCCATATTCACCAAGGATATTCACACCACCAGGCTAGTTGCCCAACAAAATGCATCTGAAATTCTCCAGGTGCAACT
This sequence comes from Protopterus annectens, assembly GCF_019279795.1. Classification (NCBI taxonomy): domain Eukaryota; kingdom Metazoa; phylum Chordata; order Ceratodontiformes; family Protopteridae; genus Protopterus; species Protopterus annectens. Next base: position 542,997,688 of record NC_056736.1, read on the forward strand.
AACACTAGGTAAGACTGCAATCCAAATTGTAGCTTGCTACAGATCCCCCACCATGCCCCAAGGTTCTCATTACACCTTTCTAAACATACTGGAAAATATTAAGATACAACCAAACACCCTAATACTGGGTGACTTCAACTACCCTGCCATTAACTAGGAAAACTACTCGTGTACCAACACCTTTGCCCAACGGTTCTTGGAATTCATAAATTCCAATGCCTTGGATCAACTAATCCATTGTCCCAATATCCTAGACCTGGTCATTACCAACATGGGAAATCGATGCTCCACACCTATGGTCACCCCCTCGTTGGTCAGGTCAGACCATAAGCTAATCACCCTTAACATCCACATCCCACCCCCCAATAAGGAAACCTCCATAAAAACTTCTCCAAAGCCAACTTCATGCTACTCAAGTCAGAAGTGACAAACTTCATGACACCCATGCAGACGGGAAATGAAAGTTCAACTGCGGAGTCCTACACTAAGGCACTGTACTAGCACATCCACTCATGCATGAATCATGCCATCCGAAATACAGCCAAGATGCTCTCCTCCAAAAAAATGAAGCCAATCTGGTGGTCCCCTGCCATAAAAAAACTTTTCAACAAAAGGAAAAAGCTGTTGCAGAAAAGAGGAAAATCCCAGGATGCAAAAATTTCCTTACCAGCCTCACTAAGAAGCTGAGATCCCTCATAAAATCCTCCAAAGCTAGTTACGAAAATAAAACTGCCACAGATTCCAGAGACAACCACAAGGCATTCTATAGCTATGTGAAGAATCTAAATGGCAATACTCAGATCTGCTCTGAGCTACAACAGAATGGCATTAAATATACTGATCCCAAGGATATTGCCAATATCCTGTCAGATCGATTCAGTGCCAACTTCACCCTCCTCTCACCCCCTAAATGACCCACAGGTAAAAAACGCACTCTCCAAAGCTAAGAATACAGCATCCATGGGACCAGATGACATCCCGGGCTGTGTACTACGTGAACTACAAAATTAACTGCCACCTCACCTAAGTGTCATGTTTAATCATAGCCTCACCTCAGGCTTCATGCCCACTGAGTGGCGCACAGCTATAGTTATCCCACTCCACAAGGGGGATCCACCTTGGATCCCAGGAACTACCTCCCCATCAGTCTGACGAGCCTGATCTGCAAAGCCATGGAACGTATTATCATGATCTTCAGACACTAGACCCCACCCAGTTTGGGTTCGTGAAGGGCCAATCTTGTCTCCTGAACCTGATTGACTTCTTCGAATCAGTCTCCAGTGCCGTGGACGCAGGTAAGGTGGTCCAAACAGCCTATCCTTTGACACCATCCTTCACTCTGGAATCATAGATAAACTTACTAAACTGGGCATTAATCCCTACGTCACTCGATGGGTTACCAACTGGCTTACTGACAGAACCCACACTGTAAAAGTAGCTGACTCCAAATCCAGCTCCAAACAAGTGGAGTACCTCAGGGTTCAGTCCTGGGACTACTCTTGTTTGGCATCTACTTCTTTGAAGTACAGGCCAATACTAAGCGACTCTGGCTAACAAAGTTTGCACATGACTGCAAACTGGAAGCCATTACTGAATCTCCAAATGATGTGTATACTCTACAAAAGGGCCTTACAGAAACAGATGCTTGGTGCCAGGGCCAAACTCAATACCAAGAAATGTATAGTTATCCCCTTTGGGAAAAAACATGTACCCGTGAATTACCACATGGGTGACAGTACACTAAACACCGAAAGTGGAGAAACGTAGGGACACAGGTGGACAGTGGTCTCACCTTATAACCACATCACTACAACAGTCAGGAAATCCTTCTATGTGGCACACCTCAAACCACATCACTACAACAGTCAGGAAATCCTTCTATGTGGCACACCTCATCACTAAGGGCTTTTCATCCAGAAAAAAGGAAGTCATTGTCCCACTGTACTCAACCCTCATTAGACCCATTATAGAATACAACGCCCCATTTGGTATGTACCTCACAAAACACCTGCAATAACTGGAAAGGCCGCAGATATACCTCACTAAAAGAATCACAGGCCTCAAGCAGATGCCCTATGCTGACCACCTTAAAAAACTCCAGCTATACTCTGTCGCATATCGTCTACTCAGAGGAATCTCTGCTTAACATACAAGGCCATGTCAAACCCAGAGCTGTTGGACATGCTACACTTAAAGAAATCCCAATCCCTCAGAGCCAGACGCTCCGCGGATCTAAACCTTGTCATAACAATAAACAAAATATGCTGGAGGGATAGGTTCCTTACCCAGAGACTCCCCAGACTCTGGAATAGACTGCCCATACATGTCAAGCAGAGTGCCTCTTTGGCCCTCTTCAAAAGAAACCTTGACGATTGGATGGGAGAAACGAAATTCACCCTGCGTATCACGTCAGTCATCCTGCTAGACAGGGTTCCAGGAAGTAAATACCGTGGGAAGAAATAGCCAGGGAATTGTTATGGCTAGGTTTGTATAGGCCCTAGGGCCAATAGCCTAGTACCAACCTATGAACCAGTAGCGATTGGTTTAATTTGTTAGCCAGTCACCTTCCTTACCCCTTCAGCTATAATCTCACATTTGAATTATTCTCTCCTTTTCCATCACACCATTATTCCTCACCCTCTCTACCTCCTCTCTCACATTCTACCTTAAAAATCCTTCTTCCCGAAAGTGTGTTCATAAAATAACTTAATCCCCTATGCTATCAACACAGACCTTCCAATCTCCTCTAAACACATCTTATTCCTCCATTATTTCAATGCACAACTTAAACAACTAGCTTCCCTGCCTACCATCCAACTACCCACTTGTCCCTCCTACGATTTTCTTCAAAATTCACCTTCACCTGTTTCCTTAATCAGCTTGGAGTACTTATGATCATGCTCAAAAATCAGAAAAAAGACTAACCCGTTATACAGCTTTCTAATGCCAATAAAGGTGCTTAAAGTTTGTTAAGCAGCTTTCAATGCAGTTATCCTTAAGCCTGTTATGCTCTATAGAATTAAAATCAACCATCACAGAAAAGCAACAAGAATATGAAATAGCTTTAAAGTAATGCATTTCACACTGCCTCCCGTTCTTGTACATAACAGCACAAAACGTATAACAGCTTTAAAAGCTGATAGAAGATAGCAGATAGACCAACTCTGGCCATTTTCTATGAGGCAGTACTAGGTAAGTGTGGTGTGTTATAGTTTTAAGTTTTAAAACACCTTGCATTCTCCTTCAGTTGTCTTTTTTTTTCCTGTTCTCTGTATGTTGTTGCTGTACACTGGAGCGGCTAAAGCTCCATGTACTAGTAAAAACTGTGTGAGAACACTAGGTGTGCTGTAGATTTTAAAAGCTGTAACATACACAATACTTCTCAAATACTCCTACACCAATTTCTCTCTCTACATGTGTCGCAGTTTTAAAAGTAGTAATGCACTTAGTGCTCCTCAAGCGCTCCTATACCTTCTTCTCTCTTTCGCTCAGTAAGTGGCAGCACATGTTGTAGGTGAAGTTCCACATGTTACAAAGAATTATTCCCCAGGTTTCTCTGACTATAAGCAAACAATTACATTTTCTTGAAAAATATGTCAAGTTTCACCTCAAGTTTCTTTCCTCTCTGCTCTTGAGGAGAATTTCCTGACATGCACATCTCAAACTTAATTTGGTAACGATCAGAGACCTGATCATAATCCACACTACACAAATCTCTTACCTCTAATTGTCAGTCCTATCCCTCCTTCTCATTCCTACTCTGCAGACTTTTCAGTTTTTGCCTTTTCTGATACAAAGATGAAAAAGAGGAGAAATTGGAGTGTATCATTTGGCCATCTATGCCAACTTAACCCCTTTAATACATACTATCCCTAGACAACAGACATTTTCAAGAGATTACACCAGGATAATTAACTATAACACATCCTTAGAATGCACTTCTTAGTTTCATAGTTTAGTACTAGGCTATCTGCCCTGGGGCATTTGTAAGCCTAGCCATAGTGATGTGACTTTCGCCACCCCATGAAATGGTACAAAAATGCACAGAATAGATTTAGAATACTGTGCCTCTGTCTAGTAGTTACACAATGAAGGTCCCCCTTATATAATAGAATTAGTTTACTGTGCCCCTGTCTAGCAGTGACACAGATGTGACCCCTGGGGTAAACTTACGATCTCCCATCCACTCATCAAGATTTCTCTTGAAGAGAGTCAGTGAGGGGCTCTGCCTAACATGAACTGGGATCTTGTTCCAAAGCATGGGAAGCCTCTGGGTTATGAATCTATCCCTCCAGCATGTCCTATTCATACTTGTGCCGAGGTTTAAGTCTTTAGCTCTCGTGGTCCTGATGGATTTGGATTTTTTGAGGTGGAGCATGTCCATCAGATCCTGATTGGACATGGCCTTGTACGTCAGGCAGAGATCACCTCTGAGTAGGCGGTATGCTACTGAATAGAGCTGAAGTTTCTTTAGTCTGGCAGAATAAGACATATGTTGGAGACCCTTGATCCTCTTGGTGAGGTACTTTTGTGGTCTCTCCAGCTGTTAAAAATGCCGGGTAAGGTACATACCAAATGTGGCATTGCACTCAATCATGGGTCTGATGAGGGAGAAGTATAGGGGTACAATGACATTCTTGGATCTGGATGTGAATCCCTTCATGATGAGGTATGCAAGGTAGAATGTTTTTCTAACCACTTTGGCAACGTGGGTGTCAAATGAGAGGTCGCTGTCGACTTGGGTCCCTAGGTCTCTGATTACTTTTTCCGTACTCAGTGGGTTGCTGTCTATGTGATAATTTGTGGGTACTTTGTTTTTCCCAAAGGGGATGACTATACATTTTTTGGCATTTAGTTTAAGGCCGTGACTCCGGCACCAGTTGTCCGTTTCTGTGAGGCCTTTTTGTAGGATGTATATGTCCGCTGGTGTATCGACTATGGCGCCTAGTTTGCAGTCATCTGCGAACTTTGTCAGCCACAACCCTCCCATGTTTGCTTTAACATCTGAGAAATAAATGCTGAACAAGAGGGGTCCCAGGACAGATCCCTGTGGGACACCACTTGTGACTGGCTTTGAGTCTGACATTGCTCCAGCGATTTTAACTTTATGGGTTCTGTCCTTTAGCCAGTTTGCAACCCATCTAGTGACATAAGGGTTTACGTTTAAGCTGTTGAGCTTATCTATGATGCCTGAGTGGGGTATTGTGTTGAAGGCCTTAGCCAAGTCCAGGTAGGCTGTATGGACTGCTTTGCCCTCATCAATGGCTCTAGTGACTGTTTCGAAAAAGTCAACCAGGTTCAAAAGGAAGGATCTTCCCTTTACAAAGCCGAACTGGGTGGGGTCAAGTGTCTGTAGGTCCCCTATGTCTCTGTTTATGAGTTCCATAATGATTCTTTCCATAGCTTTGCAGACCAGGCTGGTTAAGCTTATGGGGCAGTAGTTCCCAGGGTTTGTAGAGGTACCCCCTTTGTGGAGTGGGACCACTGTTGCTGTACGCCAGTGTTCAGGTACATATCCTGTAGTAAGGCTAACATATCCTGTAGTAAGGCTAAGGTTAAATAGCATTTTTATGTGCGGGTTTAGCTCCTCTTGGAGTTCACGTAGCACGCAACCCGGGATACCGTCAGGTCCCATTGATGCTGTGTTTTTAGCTTTGTTGAGGGCGGTTCTCACTTGGACATCTGAGATGACAGGGAGATTACATTCAGCTTGGATAAGTATTTCTTCTTTTGGGGGTGAGGGAGGGGAGAAATTTGCACTGAACCTGTCAGCCAGAATGTTGGCAATATCTGTGGGTTCAGTGTATTTTTTGTTGTTGTGAACTAACTGAGCATATCTGAGTGTTTCCGCCCAGGTTTCTAACATAGCTGAAGAAGGCTTTGTGGTTATCTTTAGTGTCCTTAGCGATTTTTCTCTCAAAGTTGGCCTTGGATGTTTTTATGAGAGAACATAGTTTTCTGCTAATGTTGATCAGAGATGTCTTCCCTTTATGGGATTTTGCTCTGTCGTGCAGTAGCTTCCTTCTTTTGTTATACAATTTGTTAATGGCTGAGGTCCACCAGACAGGACGCTTGCCTTTGGTGGAGAGGGACCTGGATTTATTTGGGATTGCATGATCCATGCATTCTTGGAGATGTCCAGAGAAAGCATTTGTGAAGGATTTGGCATTGTGGGATGTGGTATCCACTGGCCCAGTGGGCTTAAAGGATACCATCTCAGTCTTAAGATGAGTGAAGTCTGCTTTAGAGAAGTTTTTCACTGTGGACTTTAGTGCTGGGGTGGAGGTGGGATATGTATATCCAGGGTGATTAGTTTGTGGTCAGATTTCACTAGTGAGGGATATACCTCTGGTGTGGAGCATTTTGTCCCCATGTTTGTGATGATCAGGTCTAGTATATTATCTCCCCTAGTGGGAGAGGTGACTAGTTGTTCCAGTGCATTTGAAGTTATGAATTCCAGGAACCTTTGGGCTAGGGTGTTAGGGCTAGAATAATGTACCCAATCTATGTTTGGGTAGTTGAAGTCTCCCAGTATGATGGTATTTTGTGATGCATTCATATCCTCCAATGTCTTCAGGAAGGCTGAGTGGGGTTCCTGAGATTGGGAGGGTGGTCTGTAACATGCTACCAGTTGTATAGCAGTTTTGCCTATGGTTAGTTGCACCTGTATGATCTCTGATGCTTCATGTGTTGCTACTAACCTGGAGGTGTGGGTGTCCTTGATGAAAATGGACACTCCCTCCTCCCTTTGTGGTTCGGCCCGGGTTTTGGGGCCGAAAAGCATGATACGAGGTAGCCTGGTAGCGCTGGGGTGCTCTCAGGAGCCTTGAACCAGGTTTCAGTTACTGCACAGACGTCGATGTTCTCCATACTGAGGAGTGCATCGAGTGCCTGCATCTTGAGATTTAGACTTCTGGCGTTGAGCAGCATTACCCTTAGTTTTTTTCCATTTTTGTTTTCTAAGGAGGTGGGCTTGTCTTTTGAGCCTTGCCTAAAAAAGGCACTATGGGGATGGCAAGAGCCTTAGCCAATATCCAGAAGCCCAGTGGTGACAGGTGCAAGCCGTCCCTTGTGAAGCAGCATGGCTTGTCCAACATGTCATCCCAGGCAGACAGACATTGGATCCCCTTAGAATAACACCAGTACTTGAGCCAATTATTAAAGCTGATCATCTTGTCTTTGTATTGTGGCATCATTCTTGGTGAGGGCAAGATGCTGCTCAGGGTCAGGGTCATACCAGCCTGGGCTACATAATCAGAGAGCTCCTCTATGTCTCTTTTCATGTAGTCCAGGGAGGTGCCTCAGGTCATTCACGCCAGCATGGACAATGACGGAGTCATATTTGTACTTGCTTTGGAGTGACCTGAGTGCGTGTGTTATGTGGCGGATCCTAGCTCCCGATAGGCAGCTCACAGTCACCCTCTCCTTGTTCAGCCTGGTAAGCAGGACATCAGTGTGTCTGACTATAGAGTCACCTATTACTAGTGTATCAGGCATGGTGTTTGGCCTTAAGGGCTGTGATTGGTTGACACACTGATTTATTGAAGTATGTGTTGCATGTGCTTTGTTTTGAGGTGGTGGATTTTTGGATGTCTGCTTTGGGAGCCTCTGTTGTTTTGGTAAGTTTTTTATTAGAGCCTCCGAGTATGTCTTTGTGTTTTATGTGTTTGGTTTGCAGTTGTGGTAGGTCTATGTGGGACTGGGTTTGTTGTGTGTGTGGTTACCATCTCCTCCTGTCTGGTCATGCCAGCCCTGAGTTGAGAGAGTTCAGCCTCCAGTTTGGCTATATAGTTGCATCTCTCACATGTATTTGTGTTTGTTGGGAGGAGGAGAAGGTTGTCTGTGTACATGAGACAATTGTAGCATTGTCTCAAGATACCCAGATTAACCAGCTGAACTGGAGAGGATGCCAGTAATCTACCACTCGACATGCTAGAACAGTATAAGGGAGTGCTGTGCCTTTAAGGGAAGTGGATATTCACAGGGGTGGTAGGTGGATGTAGTGCTTACTTAGTATGAGAGTGCTTACTTAGTAGAGAAGTTTTGAGAACAAGTGCTAGGCTTATAATATAGCGAGTAGTCTGATTATACTAAGAGTAGAGCTTCCTTAAGGGAAAATTTGAAGAGCAGACTTGGTGGAGCCAGAAGAAGTTTAACCGGTGCTGCGCTATGTGCACAATCGCACAAAGCCGCGCAAACGCGGATTTTAAACAGGGAACTACAAAAGAGCTAGAAATGGTCCAAAACAACCAATTACTACAGCTCTTGTGCTGTGGTCACTTCCTACAGGGACAGGTAGGCTGCTCAAGGCTCCCCACTCCCACTGGTGAGCAAAGAAACTTCCTTCTATCCAAGTAAGGTAATGGCCACCACAGCCCAGAATACAGCAATGCCTGTAAACTGGTCTAAATTAGTCGAGGAGAGGTGGGAAAACAAGGATTATTTTTTTGGTTTTTTGATAGAAACACACAGAAAATGCAGAAACAGTGATAAATCAGTTACACAGGCTAGCACACTTTAGTGGGCAGCCCCAACAGTTAAATTAAACAAACAAACAAACTTTCGATCAAATTCGACTAAAAAGTAACTTTAAGTGCAGATTTTAAAATAATGCAGCAAACAGCTAAAAAAACTGTTTAAGCTTGTTTAGGGTAAGCTAGAGAAGCTATTCCAAGTAAAAAAACAGCAAAGATACTTAAATCCAGAAAGTAGTCGCTTTTCTGAGTTCTCTGTAGCTAGGACCACTCTGCAGGACCACGAGGAGCTTGTCTGAGTAGTATAGCCAGAAAAAAACACCCAGAGGCAAATTTTAAACAGGGAACTACAAAAGAGCTAGAAATGGTCCAAAACAACCAATTACTACAGCTCTTGTGCTGAGGTAACTTCCTACAGGGAAGTTATTGTTGATGTTAATGGCAAAGTAGCAGCTACAGTCTGTATTTTAATGAAAATAAATTCACTTATACCAGAACATATACAACAAATTCAACTGGCAAATGTATTCAGAAATAATGTTTTTAATGCCTGAAATAAAAAACTTGTTTCTGACCGTCTTTATTTTTTTGTTACTCTAAACACAACTGAGAGCTACACTTTTAAACAGTCTTGCAAATGCTGCAGTTTATTTTCTAATGGCCATTCTTGCCAGACCCTAACCCCATAAACAAAGTGCTCACTGCAAGACACCTACATCTGCAGCTTTATAGGAAATTACATGAACAAACAGCACTTAAACAAACCAACACAACCTTGAATATATGCATATTTGTCAGAACAAGCAACATAATGTTCATTTTGTTACAAGAGATATCACTTTTTCTGAGAACAGATTATTTTAACCTCTGATTTCATAAGATCACACTAATGACATGGCTCACAAACCAAAGGACACCAACTACAATGCAACGTTCCAGAATATGACAATGAAATCCCTGCAAAGCTGCATCTCCCCACTTTTTATTTATTCACTGATTAGGTGGGTTAGTGAGAGCTGGACCAAGAACCCTTTTCAGCCACAACCTGAATCAATCAGGCGAATACAATGTATAATAGACCTCAGAAAGTCAACACCACTACAGAAAGAAGTACTGATTATAATCATGAGCAAACACAACATTCTGAACATACAGCATCATATAAACACTGCTAATGCACATTGACAATGTCAAAAATGTAAATTCTAAGCATAACTAATGCATATTCCTACATACAGTACCTATGTATAAAAGGCAACGTCATTTCACTTTAAAATTTGTAACAAGTTTAAGGTAGTTAAAATAGGGGAAATCTGGTACAAAATGAATCAAAGATTAACATTCTACCTCTCTGAATTTCAATGCAATACAGTGCCTAAGCTGACCACATCATGTCGCCCACCCCAGCAGATTTTTTTTTTTTTTTTATTATTATTATATTTGCAAAGACAGTCAAGTGAAATACATGGGATATTGAAAGAATACGAGCCATAATCCAAAACAGTTTGTGCTGGGACCAAGGCCAGTCTTGGAGACTGATGGACATACTTGTCCCAAACAGATTCCCATTTCCTAAAGGGGGCCCTACATTAACCTAGGACAGGTTATTATTATGCTTTATGTGCCTCACAAGAACTTGTCAGAGATTTGGGATGCATGGCTAGGCTTACAAATGCCCTTGTGGTCGTTAGCCTAGTAAACACCTATAAGACATGCCAGGCAACCACTACAGCAAAGTGCAAAGTATTTTCAAACTTCCAGATATGCTTCTGTACCAGCTTTGAGTTTCGTTAGTAAAGCAGAACACATTACCTGTCATGTAGTGGTCACAGATAGGACCCAAGAAGTCAGGATCGGTGAGACTACCTCCACTAAGAGACCAGTCACCAGTGGAGAGCCAAGGCTCTGTGTTGGGCCCATTCCTGTTGGTCATCTACTTCTCAGAAGTTAGGACTAATGTCAAATGCCTCTGGTTCACCTAGTTCATGAATCCCTATCTACCTTCAAAGAGCAGAGACAGCAGGCAACACATTTGACCTTGATACTGCAGAAGCTCTGCCACAAGGCCATATTCTTACAAGTTTACTGGGAATTTTGTCACTGCATAATGTAAGCACATTCATCATGAAGAAAGTACAGTTGTGTACACTTATCATAAATGTAGATGTTCGAGTGTATTCACTGTTGCAGTCATTACATGTGGGTTATCTGCTTGCAGTAGACCTCAGTCGGCCTGATTAACAAAGTCTTGTGTCCTGTGTCGGTTGCTGTCCTTTCTTCCGTGACGTCAGGTCTTCAGGGGTATAAAACATGCAGCCGAAGCCAGTACATCAATTCTTGCCCCAGATGTCAGGTGCCCCCCAATGGGAAGCAATATATACACAAGGATATACCTCCAACAAAAAAGCAAATACACCAAAAAGCTTTTAAGCATAGTAAAGGAAAGTAGAGTTATAGCCAAAAGAAGTTAGAGGGCTGGAGGGAGGGTAACCAGAACTGCAACAGTGAATACACTCGAACATCTACATTTATGGTAAGTGTACACAACTGTACTATGTTCTTCGTGTTTCACTGTTGCAGTCATTACATTTGGGTAGATTCCCAAAGCTAAGGATGGGAGGAGGAATTTAAGTAGCATTAGGACCAGCTATAAGGCCCTGCAAGACTGCAGTGGCAAAGCCAGCTCTGGACTTAGAGAAAATGATAATGCTTGGTGAAAGTATGTACAGAACTCCAGGTAGCAGCTTCTAGGATGTCCCTGGTAGGGACGCCTCTGAGAAAGGCTGTAGAGGTAGATGTAGCCCTGGTAGAGTGGGATCTGATGCCCTGTGGGATAGGTTTTCCATGATGCTTATAAGCAGGAATGAATGCAAAGGGCTATCCATTTAGAAATTATTTGCTTTGAAATAGCCTTCCCCTCTTTCCCTGCAGCAAATGCTACCAGCAGTTGTTCAGATTTCCTTTGAGGTTTAGTCCTGTCCAAGTAGAATTTAAGTTGACTGTCCACATCTAAGGAGTGCAGTATCCGTTCCCCTTTGTTCTGTGGATTAGGAAAGAAGATTGGCAAATGAATGGTCTGATTAAGAGCCACACTGGATACCACCTTGGGCATGAAGGAGGGATTGGTTCTGAGGGACATCCTGTCCTCATGAAAGATGATGAAAGGCTCCACTGCCATAAGGGCCTGTAATTCAAATACCTTTCTTACTGAAGTGATTGCTAAAAAGAATGCAGTTTTCCAAGAAATAAATTTTAAATCAGCAGTAGCAGCTGGCTTGAATGGAGGAAGAGTGAGTTTCTCCAAAACAAAGTTAAGGTCCCAGGCTGGAGTTGGAGCTCTCCTAGGTGGCCTTAAATTTCTGGCCCCTCTGAGGAACTGCTTGAGCAGTGGGTGAGAGAAGAGGACAGGATCTGTGTTATAATGAGCTGAAATGGCTGAGGCGTAAATTGTGATGGAGGAAAAGGACAAGCCCTTGCGAAGCATCTCAGTTAAGTATTGTAAAATCTGAAGTAAACTGGGCGCTGATTGGTTCCAGGCACAGAATCTTTTCACTTCATAGCATAAGATATTCTAGTACTAGGTCTCCTTGCCTCTAAAATGATATCCATCAAAAAATGATATCCACCACTGGTTTACTGAGGGATGGTAAAGGAGAGATTAGGTAATTAGCCAGACTGCTAGGTTCAGTGTTTGAAGCTGAGGGTGCAGAATCTGGTTCTCCTGCTGAGACAACAGGGAAGGTGTCTGAGGCAGGTGCCTTGGGGCCAACCGTGACACACTGCGCAAGAGGGGTTACACCAGTGTTGAAGTGGCCAGTCTGGTGCAATCAAATTCATCCTTGGCTTGTCCTGTTTGATCTTTAGTAGTACTTTGGAGAGGAGAGGCAGAGGAGGAAAGGCATAAACTGATAGGTTTTTCCAGCTGAAGGACAGAGCATCCACTCTCCAAGCTTGTTTGTGGGGAATCCTTGTGCAAAATTTGTCCAATTGATAGTTCTGGGAGGAGGCAAACAGGTCTATATTTGGGCTCCCCCATTTGCTTGTCAACATGTTGAAAATCCTTGGTTCCAGTTTCCACTTGTGTGGGTCCATGAGGTTTCTCCTTAGTCCGTCTGCCTGTGTATTTGGTTTTCCTGGCAGGAATTGAGCTTGTAGATTCACTTGGTAGCTCAAGGCTATGTTCCACAATGCCATGACTAGTTTGCAGAGGGGGGTAAGAATGTGTACCCCCCTGCTTGTTTATGTACCACATAACAATGGTGTTGTCCATCTTTGCCATTAGTTCTCCTGGAAGAATGTGTTCCTTGAAGGCTGTCAGAGCATTCTGTTCAGCTAGCATTTATTTTTGACTGATATGCATGTGCATTTGAATTGGGTTCCATTTGTCCTGAATGCACTTCCCTGCCAGGTGAGCCCCCCATGCATAGTCTGATGCGTCTGTTGTTAGGGTTTGTGTGGCAGGGGGTAGCATGAATGGTAGTCCCTTGTTTTGGTGGCAGGCCTCTGCCCACCAAAGGAACTCTAGGCGTAGGCAAGGTATGATAGGAATCATTGCTTCTAGATCCTGAGAATGCTGACACCATAGGCTTTTTAGATACCATTGAAGTTTCCTCATATGCAGTCTTATATATGGAATTAGAAGAATGCAGGAGGCCATGAACCACAAGGCTTGCAGTATTTATCTTGCAGATATAGCAGGGTTTTGTGGCCACTTGTTTGAAGTAGGTTGTCAAATGAATTTGTTTCTCTGGCGTGAGGAAAGCCATCTGGGAAGTTGCATTCAAGCTTGCTCCCAGGAATATAATTTGTTGACTGGGTACCAGGTGCAATTTCTTTTCTTTTATGGTGTACCCCAGACAAGTCAGCACCCTTTGTATAAAGGCCAGATGATTCAAAAGAATGTCATGGCTTTCTGCCTGAATTAGACAATCGTCCAGGTATTGGTATATTTGAATATTTCTTTGTCTGCAGAATGCAATAACTGGAGCTAGGCACTTTGTGAATACCCTGGGTGCAGTAGATAAGCCAAAGGGCAGTGCAGAGAACTGATAATGCTGTAAGCCTGCTTTGAAGCGTAGGTATCTTTTGCAAGGTTCCCTGATAGGGATGTGCAGGTATGCTTCTTTTAAATCTAATGTTGCCAACCAAGCATCCTTGCCTAGCATAGGAAGCAGCTGGTGAAGAGTCAGCATCTTGAATTTTGGAATCACCAAATAGGTGTTTAGAGTAGAATGGTCCAGGATAGGACGCCATGAATTGTCTTTTCCGGGTACCAGGAAAAGTCTTGATTAGAAACCTTGTCCCTTTTCCTCTTCTGGTAGCAACTGAATAGCCCCCATGTTTGAGAGAGAAAGTACTTGCTTTTGGGCCTCTGCCCACTGATTTGGGAGTAGATCTGGCCACCTGCTAGGTGTTGGTAATGTGTGGAAATGAATTCTGTATCCTTGGGGCACTATATTTAAGACCCATTTGTCTTGGGTTAGGAGTTTCCAGTTTTTGGCCTGCAGACCAATCTTTCCACCTAAAGGAGCATTCAGTTCAGAAGTGCTTGGAAGTTTTAAAGGCAAGTCATTGAGACAGTTTTCCATGGGGGGGGGGGGTCTTACTACTCCCAGATTTGGATGCGGAAGCCCTCCACTGCTTAGTCTTGTGCGTACCTTGTGACTGAAACCTGGGGTTTCTGCTGTGTCTGGGTTTGGATTGGGAAGATCTGGAAGGGGCCGGAAAGGACCAATTCTTAGAGGGCCAATGCCTACTAAATCTTGGAGGGTGAACTTGTAAAAAATCTTTCACAGTTTGCATAGATTTAGCTTGATCTTCCATCTTTTTAAGAACTTCCTCAGCTTTGTTGCAAAACAGGCGGTCCTGATTCAAGGGAGCATCCAACAGTTTAGCTTTAACATGATCAGGCAAAGATTGCTCCTTAAGCCAAGCATGCCTTCTGAGTACAGACCCAGTGACAGCAGCCCTGCAAGAGGCTTCTAAAGAAGCAAATCCACATTTTTTAAAGTATGTTTTCCAACCTGTTCAGCAGAATACATTACATCCTGTAATTCCTTATTTTCAGCACAGTCAGGAATCATCATCATTTTCTGTTTAAGCAATCCAATAACATGTTGTTGATACTTTAACATATGAAACTGACAGTTTAAGGCCCAATGGCCAAGGTTGCAGAAGTGTAAACCTTCTTACCCCATCTATCCAGCACCCTGGAGTCTATCAGAAGGGGTAGGGTTTTTAGCAGTAGAAGCCTTAATGCCCTTGGGTCCCTGTGAAATAGTCTCTGGATCCGCAATAGGATTTTTAAAAAGGAAATTGTGAGAATCAGGGACCCTGTAATATCTATCAGGTTTTGTGGGAGCAGGAGGCAAAGAATCAGGGGCCAAACTAGATTCCGAAAAGGCATCATCAACAATGTCTAGTACCGGAGGTATAGCTAAAGGCCTATGCTGAGGTAGGAGTAAGAAATCCCGAAGTCTGTTTTTTGAATCAGAAAACTCCTGGCTTTCCAGGTGAAAATGATCACTTAAAGTGTGCAAAGTTTCACCAAAAAAAAAATCCTCTTGAGGGGAAGCAGAGGAAATTCAGTCCTCTGCATCAGAATCCTCATAAGTAGATAAGGGTAAATCCAGATCATCAGAAGAATCAGACAATTCAGAATCCTGATCAGAAGATTCATAAACAAATTCAGTCCTTGGTCTCTTGGAGGGTTGGCTTCCCCTGATTAGAGTTATAAGATCTTCAGCCATTCTTATCATTTGTTTTTTTAGGCATACAGGCCTGGGCGTCAGTTTCTTAGGCATGATTCGAGGTTTAGGCCTTAAAGAAGGAGGTTTCAGTTTAATATGCAAGTCCGTAGGCCTGAATATAACCTCAGAAGCCGGTGCCTGCACAACGGCTCTGGACCCATCCAAGGTACAGACATTCGCAGGTTCCACAGTTGAAGCATCTCGCGACATACCGGATTCTGAATGGGTCTCAGTAGAGGCCTGCGAATCAGAAGTAGCGGGTATCAGGGGCTGCGAAAATGCCTCACTGAGTACCGGCGAACTGGAGACTGGCTTAGGATAAGCACCGTCGGCAGCTTTGGACCTAGGCGGCCTGTCTCTGTCTTTATCTTTGCGTTTTTTCAGAATACCGGATGGCTAACAGACGACATTTCAGGATAATTGAACCAAGAACCAAAATATTTAGAGGCGAAAATATACAGTCAACTGAGCAAGGTACGTTGTGGTCAGGGCCACGCAGGGAATACAATACGAGTGAAAATCTTTGTGAGGTATTTGCTTTCCACAAGAAATTCAATTATTAACTTTTACTGACATCAGTAAGGAGCAAGAAAAAGTTTCCCCAATGGGGTACTTGGCTTTAGTTGAAGACTTTGGTTCTGAAACTCGAAAACGAAAATTTCAGGAGTCGGCCGACCGGCACTTGTGAACTGCGTCTGCTTTGGGCACTGCACGGCAAGAAAGACTGATGTAATGGCATCGGCTGCATGTTTTATACCCCTGATGACCTGACGTCATGGAAGAATGGACAGCAACCGACGCAGCACCCAAGACTTTGTTAATCAGGCCGACTGAGGGCTACTGCAAGCAGATAACCCAAATGTAATGACTGCAACAGTGAAACAAGAAGAACATCCTTGCTGTATATTAACTTTAATTAGTCAAATTCCACGCCTGCTCTGTGATTGAAAGTCTCTTTGAAATAATACGTATACTCTATGGACCTCTTACTAAAGTTGGCTACTGTCTTCCTTTTTCTTGACCAGTAGACAGTACTGCATATGCCAGTTATTTAGCCTCAGGAAATGACCGTAAACTTGTTTTACTTGATATATCTTCATTAATTGCTTTGTACTGGCTATAAACTGTTTGCTCTCCGTTATCATTTGACCTGAAGGTGGAAAAGCCATTACATTTGCTCCCCTCCCTACCCACAATTCTAGCCCACCTC
This sequence comes from Protopterus annectens, assembly GCF_019279795.1. Classification (NCBI taxonomy): domain Eukaryota; kingdom Metazoa; phylum Chordata; order Ceratodontiformes; family Protopteridae; genus Protopterus; species Protopterus annectens. The sequence continues at coordinate 543,014,121 of NC_056736.1, forward strand.
ATTAGTCTAATGTTATACTTTCTACATACACAGTTCACTTGTGACTTATTCCAAACACTCCTCAAATTACCTTACTACTTCTACACAAACACTTCTGTTTCCTGTTTCCTACTTTCCTACCTCCATTTAATTTTTAGACCTATTCTCAACTATCTTTCTCCCTCCCGTATAGCTTTGCACTATATTAATTACAACCCTTCCTAACAGTACCTATGTATTCTACACTGCATATTTTACTTTTCCCAAATCAACTCTCATGTCTTCTTATCATACCTCTCAACCTCTTAGAGCAAGAAATCTGAACAAAGCCATAAATAAAAGTGGGACAGAGGCCCAAAAATAGGGACAATTTTTAAATATTGCTCTAATAAACTTAGAAAGTTGATAGAACAGGTTTTGCATTAGCATGGATTTTCTGAAGGATTTGAAGTGTCGTTATTTTCCAACTTCAGTCTAACGATTTACCAATAATTTGCCAGAAAATCAGAATTTTATGAAAAATGGAAGCAAGAACATGAGGCCCAAATCTGGACATTCTGCAAAAATCTGTACAGCTGGCCAACCTAACTTTTTTTTATAAAGAAAATAATTCTCTTCTAACAATCCTTTACTAGCTTTCAGAATCCACCATCACTGAATCTCCTACTGCCCTGCAACTCCTTGTTTCCATCCTCCCTGCTACTTCCCCACTACCTGACATCTATAAAATACAGATCCCTGTAATTAATTATGCTACACTTCAACTTATCCTCTATTCTTCTCCTTCTGCTGTGAAATCTTTCATCCACAATGACAATAATATGTCTCAACATATCTCCAACTCTGTCCTAACCATCTATCCATGCTTCCTCTTTACACCCTCCACACATTGCACCAAACCTATTTAATATTGCCCCTCACCTTTAATCCAAAAATAGACAGAGTAACTGCACTTCCACTCAAAACCAAACAAAATTAAGTGCAAGAATACTATCCAAAGAAACAAGTATGCATAATTTCCCAACATACTAAAATCCTTCTAGGAGGAGATATACACCTTACTCTTGGCCCCACCTATCACAATAAACACAAAGATAAATGCCTCCCACCCTCTTCTCTAACCCAACAACAACCAATCCCCCAACCCTGGTGATCAAATTTTTGATGCAATAAATGTTAGAAGTGTGAGAAATAAAACTGCTGAACTACATGCCTGGACTACCCAACATAAGCCTGACATTCTCACTGTAACTGAAATTTGGCTTAAACCCAGCATAAACGAATCTCAAGTTATACCTCCTGGCTTTAATATAATCCTTTATGACCATATAAAGAGGAAATGTGGTGGAATTGCTTTAATATTTCCCAAAACCTACCACATTTCCCCTTGAGTAAACCAATACTAAACTTCAGTTCAGAGCTTCTTATTGCTTTCCTCAAAATAAACAATTATAAATAAATATGTATTACTGTGCTTTACATCCCTCCTGGTGATAGTACAGCTGTACTAGAAGACATCCTACTTTGGATACCCATAATGTTTCCACAAGAAAAAACTACTAGATAACGTGAACATCAATTGGTTGGACATAAGCTCCAACTCTCCTGCAACTAGCATTAACTTATATTCTTTAACAAAATGAATTAATAGCTCCACACATAGAAAGACATTAAATTGCCTATTAGACTTGATCCTAGTATCAGACCCTAGTAAATACACCACCACAGGTACAATGTTAGACTCACTCAGTCATTATCTCCCAATCTATATGACCAGACATCTCACACATCCAGTTAAACAGCATATTTATAAAACAACATGCAACCTTTCCATGTTTAACCCAGAAATGTTCATTACTTCACTATCATCCATTAACTTGGACTTCATAAATATCTTCCCCTTAGATGATGCTGTAAATGAATTCAATACAACTTTTCTAAATATCCTAGATAGCCTTGCACCTCCTAGAAGGAAGAGACTAAAAACAAACAATGCAAATAGGCTAGACAAAAAGAGTAGAATGCTAATGCAGGATAGAGAAAAAGCATGGAAAGAATGGCAAAAATATAAATACCTCAATATCCTGAAAATGAGGATGAAGAATGATTAGGTAGTTGGTCCAGATGACATAACTGTGGAAGCATGGAGGTGTTTAGGTGAAATGACAGTGGAGTTTTTAACTAGACTATTTAATGAAATATTGGAAAGTGAGAGGATACCTGAGGAATGGAGAAAAAGTGTTTTGGTACCGATTTTTAAGAATAAGGGTGATGTGCAGAACTGTAGTAACTACAAAGGGATTAAATTGATCAGCCGCAGCATGAAGTTATGGGAAAGAGTATAGGAAGCTAGGTTAAGAAGGGAGGTGATGATTAGTGATCAGCAGTATGGTTTCATGCCAGGAAAGAGCACTACAGATGCAAAGAAGGTCAGAGGAGTTGCATTGTGTCTTTGTGAACTTAGAGAAAGCATATGACAGGGTGCCTAGACAGGAGTTGTGGTACTGTATGAGGAAGTCGGGAGTGTCAAAGTATGTAAAAGTGGTACAAGATATGTACAAGGGTAGTGTGATAGCAGTGAGGACTGTGGTGGGAGTGATGGATGTGTTTAAGGTGGAGGTGGGATTACATCAAGGATCAGCTTTGAGCCCTTTCTTATTTGCAATGGTGATGGACAGGTTGACAGTGATTTCTGGGACACTACACTTTTCCGGTATTGTTGTGGGCCCTTTTGGGGGTGAAGTTTGCACTGAATCTATCTGCCAGGATGTTGGCAATATCAGTGGTTTCAGTATATTTTGTGCTATTTTGCACTAGCTCAGAGCATATCTGCGAGTTGCCACTTAGATTCTTGACATGGCTAAAGAAGGCTTTGTGGTTATCTTTTGAATCCTTGGCTATTTTTCATTCGAAGTTAGCTTTGGAGGATTTTATGAGGGACCTTAGTTTCTTACCGATACTGATCAGGGATGTCTTTCCTTCTTGGGATTTGCTTTTTTTTGAACTAGTTTCCTCCTTCTATTGTATAGCCTGTTTATGGCAGGGATCCACCAGACTGGTTTCCTTCTCTTAGGGGAGTGAGTCTTGGTTTTGCTAGGGATGGCACGATCCATGCTTCCTTGCAGGTGCTCAAAGACTGCATTTGTAAAGGTTCCTGCACCTTGGACACTGTTATCCTTTAGCGTGGGGGCTGTGAAACTTACCACCTCTGTCTTAAGTAAGGTGAAGTTTGCTTTAGAAAAGTTTTTCATTGTGGTTTCCTTGGTTGGAGGTGGTGGTGTGGTGTGGCCATCCAGAGTGATTAGTATATGGTCTGATCTAAACAGTGACGGGTTGAACTCTAGTGTGGAATACCTGTCGTCCATGTTGGTGATGACCAGGTCCAATATGTTTCTATCTCTGGTAGGGGAGTTTATCAGCTGATCCAGGGCATTTGAGTTGATAAATTCCAGGAAGCGCTGGACCAGGGAGTTTGTACTTGAGTAGTTTTCCCAGTTAACGGTAGGGTAATTGAAATTGCCCAATATCAGTGTGTTCGGTAGGACCTTCATGTTTTCCAGTGTCTCCAGAAAGATGGAGTGGTGGTCCTGGGTCATGGAGGGCGATCTGTAGCAGGACACAATTTGCACTGCAGATTTGCCTGATGTTAGTTGTACATGGATGATCTCGGAGGTATCATGCTGTGCCACAAAACTGGAGGTGTAGGTATCCCTGATGAATATGGATACACCCCCCCTTTCGTGTTTCGGTCCATGTTCTATGGCTGAAATGTGTGGTATGAGTTGCAGTCCGGTAGTGCTGGGGTGCTCTGTGGAGCCTTGAACCAGGTTTCAGTTACTGCACAGATGTTGACATTCTCCATACTGAGGAGTGCTTCGAGCGCGTGCATTCTGAGATTTAAACTCCTGGCGTTGAGTAGCATAACCCTCATTTTTTTTATTTGTGCTGTTTAAGGAGGTGGGTTTGACTTTTGAGCCTTGCATAAAAAAGGCACTCTGGGGGCAGCAAGAGCCTTGGCCAGTATTCGAAAGCCTAGGGGTGACAGGTGCAAGCAGTCTCTTGCGAAACAACGAGGCCTGTCGAGCAAGTCGTCCCAGGCTGACAGACACTGGATCCCCTTTGAATGACACCAGAAGCTTAGCCAATTGTTGAAACTGATTATTTTTTCTTTATACTGTGGTAACATTCTTGGTGAGGGCAGGATGCTACTCAGGGTCAGGGTCATACCCGCCTGGGCTACATGATCAGAGAGTTCTTCCATGTCTCTTTTTATGTAGTCCAAGGAGGTACGTCTCAGGTCATTCACACCAACATGAACAATTAGAGAGTCATATTTGTACTTGTTCTGGAGTGACCTGAGTGCTTGTGTTATGTGGTGTATTCTGGCTCCCGACAGGCAGCTAACAGTAACCTTCTCCTTGTCCAGCCTAGTGAGTGGGATGTCATTGTGCCTGACTACAGAGTCGCCTATTACTAGTGTGTTAGGTATGTTATTTTGCCTTAAGGGCTGTGATTGTGCGGCACACTGATTTTGTGTTTTATGTGCTGTCTGGTTTGTGATGGGAGGTGCAGGTTTTTTGGGTGTCTGCTTTGGAGGTCTGTGATGCATTTGCAGGTTTTTATTTAGAGCCTCCGAGTATGATGTCGTATATTTATGTGTATTTTTTGCCAGTGCTGGTTTACTATGTCTATGTGAGGCTGGAGGGTGCAGCAAGTATTAACCTTCTCCTCATTACTGCCTGTTCCAGTCTTGGGTGGAGACAGCTTAGCCTCCAATTTAGCTATATAATTGCATCTCTTGCATATGTTAATGTTTTGTTTTAGGAGGAGAGGGTTGTCTGTGCACATGAAGCAGTTGTAACATTGCCTCAGGATACGCAGGTTCATCAGTTGGACTGGAGAGTATACCTGAAATTGCCCTTTGGTCATGCCTGAATAGTAGGGTGAGCTGCTTAGTCACTTGGTTGATAAGGGGTGAATAATGAGCCTTGCCCTGTTGGGCAATCAAGTGTCAGAGTGTATTAGTGCTTGCTATTAGGTCTGAGCAAGTGCTGGACTGTAGGATACTTTTTAAGGGCTTAGGTTGAGAGTCAGACTACTTTCAAGCGAAAAACTAAAGAGACGACTTGGTGGAGCCCGGACGTGCAAAACCGTGCAAACGCGTTTTTTACAGCAGGGAAATTAAAGAGATAGAAATTAGCCCAAAATGGCCTATAAACTACTAACTTCTGGAACCACTCCTCCAGGGACAGATGGCTGCTCAAAGCTCCCTCTCTCACAGGTGAACAGAGAAACCTCCCTCTATCCAAGTACGGTATGGGCAACTCAGAAAATTGTAACACAGCCCTGAATTCAGCACTAGCCTGAAAACTGGACCATACTAGCTTAGAAAGGTGGGAAACAAGGAAAAAAAATTTTTTTGAAAAGACAAGGCAAACACAGTAAAAAATACACTTAAAATGACTACAAACAGTAAGAAATACACTTAAAACAGCTAGACTAACTTGACTTTAACTCCTCTACAACGGCTAAAATTTCTATAAATATTAAATGATTGTTATGTAACTTGTCTCGATTCTTAATCAATGTCTTTATGTTATTACTAATTTGTTATAATTATTAAAACTGCAGATGTTTTTGTTTTATTTTTGACTATTGTAAAATTATTGTTCTTAAAAATAATTTCTAGCTTTCCCCCAAGGCCACTGCTTAAAAATGTCTTCTGCCCAGTCAGACTTCCCTGGTAATCAGATGTCAATAGATAGATAGATAAATAAATAAATAAATATGTGGTATACTACCAGTTAGTCTACTGTTATTAATATTGCAGTATCACACCACACCAACAATATCCTGGTAGCCTCCTAAACAGTCTAAATTAAAATATGACCTAGCAGGACCACTAGGGGCACTCTTCAACAACAACTTTAAACCAGGTTATATGTTAAGTAAATGGAGGCAGCAACAGTCATGCCTCTTCATAAGGGTGGACTGTCAACTGATTTAGGGAACTAAGGACACATCAGTCTGACGTCTAACATGCAAAGCCATGGAACGAATCATCGATCAACAAGGACATAGGCAAACTACAGACACAGTACCCATCCTAGTTTGGCTTTGTTAAGTTAAGGTCTTGTCTAATTAACCTGGCAGACTTCTTCGAGGGGGTCACCATGGCTGTAGATGAGGGGAAAACTGTGCATACCGCATAACTTGACCTGGCCAAGGGGTTCAATACAATACCACACTCCGGTATTGTTGACAAACTCTTAGAACAAAGTATAAATATCTACATATCCAAAAATAATAAATGAATATCTACATCTACATGGCTCACAGTCAGGACCCAAGAAGTCAGGATTGGCGAGACCAACTCCACCAAGAGACCAGTCGTTAGCACAGTACTCCAGGGTTCTGTGCTGGGCCCACTCCTTCTTGTCATCTACTTTTCGGAGGTCAGGACTAATGTCAAAGACTTTGGCTCACCTAGTTTACAGATGACTGTAAACTGGGATCTATCACAGTCCCCCCCCCCCCCACAACACCAACATCCTACAAGTGGGTCTAATACAAACACGACTTGTACAAAAGCCACAGATCCACAGATTAAAACTCAGTGCAAGGAAATGCATTACAGTGCACTTTGGGAAATCTTCCACCTAAGCTAATTACTTCGTTAAAACACCCCTAAGTACAGACCCAATAGTTAGGGATCTGGGAACATATGTAGACAGTAATCTGGTATTTGACCAACATGTAGCTGAGATAATAAGAAAATCATTCTTTCATCCAGCTCATAAGTAAGGACAAGGCATCCAGCACCAAGAAAGTAACAGTACCTCTATACTCAGGCCTCATCTGACCTATCACCGTGTTCAATGCCCCCTTTGACATGTACACAAGCTCATCCCTTATATGACTCATCACTTCATACAATGCCTCCTTTGGCATGTACCTAATACTCAGGTACATGCCCATCAGATAAGGGCCAACACTCAGCCCTTATCGAACCCATCATTGAGTAAAATGTTCACTTTGGCATGTAGCTAACTAAGCTCTTGTAGTTGGAATGCCCTCAAAGGTTCCCCACCAGGAGAATCCAAGATATGAATACCCTGTCCCACACAGACCATCTTAAGGTCCTCTTTCTCTATGCTCAATCTCCTACAAGCTGCTGACAGGGGATCTATGCCTAGCATATAAGGCATCCACAGATCCAGCTCTAACGGATCGCTTGGACATCTGCAAGACAAACAACACCAGAAAAGTACAGTTTTGTACCTACCATAAATGTAGATGTTCGAGTGTATACACTGATGCAGTCATTACACCTGGGTTATCCTGACGTCAGGCGGTTCCCCAGTCGGACTGAGTTCCAAAGTCTTGGTCCGGCGTCGGTTGCTGTTGCCTCCTCCCTGACGTCAGTGCGACAGGGGTATATAAAATGCAGCCGACGCCATTTTCTTCAGTTTTTCTTGCCCCAGATGTCAGGTGCCCCCAAAAAGGTAGACAATTCAAATTGCTAATAAAACATACATAAGAAAAGCAAACAACTTTCAGCTACTAGCAAATACTCCCCATAGGTAGTAAAGGGTAGAAGATATAGGTACGTACCAGCAAGTAAGAGGGGAAGGAGGGAGGGTAACCTGGACTGCAGCAGTGTATACACTCGAACATCTACATTTATGGTAGGTACAAAACTGTACTATGTTCATCGTGTTACACTGCTGCAGTCATTACACTTGGGTAGAATCCCAAAGCTGAGGTAGGGTGGCTGGTTCTATAAGGCATTACGGGTGGCTATAAGGCCCTGCAGCACTGCAGTGGCGAAGCCAGCTCTGGATTTAGAGTATAGAGGCAGATGGTAATGCTTGGTGAAGGTATGTACAGAACTCCAAGTTGCTGCTTCCAAAGTATCCTTGGTAGGTACTCCTCTGAGGTAGGCAGTTGAAGTGGCTGTTGCCCTAGTGGAGTGAGATCTAATGCTGCTATGTACAGGTTTCCCATGATGTGTATAGCAGAAACGTATATAATGTCCTATCCATTTTGAAAAAGTCTGTTTTGAAATGGCTTTTCCCTGTGCTCCTGCAGCATATGCTACCAATAATTGCTCAGACTTCCTGAAAGCTTTGGTTTTGTACAAGAAGAAGCATAACTGCCTGTGAATGTCCAAGGAATGCAGTAGTCTCTTCCCCTTTATTCTGTGGTTTTGGATAAAAAGTTGGCAAATAGTTTGGTTTAGAGCCACAATGGATACCACCTTTGGCATAAACGTAGGGTTAGTTCTTAAAGACACCCTGTCCTGGTGGAAAATGAGGAAAGGTTCCACTGCCATTAGTGCCTGTAATTCTGAAACTCTTCACGCTGATGTTATTGCCAGGAGCAGAGCAGTTTTCCAAGAGATATATTTTAATTCTGCTGTGTTAGCTGGCTCAAAAGGAGGTAAAGTTAATTTTTCAAAAACAAAGTTAAGATCCCAAGTTGGAGTAGGTGCTCAACGGGGCGGTCTTATGTTTTTAGCCCCTCTGAGATACTGTCTTAGCAAAGGATTAGAGAAAATTGGTGGATCCGTGTTGTAATGAGCAGAGATGGCAGAGGCATGGATCTTGATGGATGAGGAGAGGCCTTTGTCCAGCATCTCAGTTAAATATTGTAGTATCTGAGGAATGTTTGGGACATGAGGGTCAAGGCTGTAAGCTTGGATCCAGGCACAGAATCTCTTTCATTTATCCGAATAGGCTTTCCTGCTACTAGGCCTTCTGGCCTCCAGAATGACATCCATAACAGCTTTGGAGAGCAGCATTGCAATCTTCCATGCAGCTAGGTTTAAGGTCTTTAGCTGGCTGTGTAGTATCTGATTGTTGTGCTGAGTCAGCAGATGTGGGATTTGAGGCAAAATCCAGGGTGGTCCTTGTGCTAACTTCTTTAAGATTGGGTACAAGTGCTGGCGTGGCCATTCTGATGCAATCAGGATCATCTCTGGCTCTTCTTGCCTGGCTTTTATAAGTACCTTTGGCAGGAGAGGTAGTGGTGGGAAAGCATATACTTGTAGGTTTTTCCAGCTGAATGAGAGGGCATCCACTTTCCATGCTTGTGGATGGTAACTCCTTGTGCAGAATTTCTGTAGCTGGCAGTTCATTGGGGATGCAAATAGATCTATGTCCGCGTTCCACCATTTCTGTGTTATCATTCTGAATATTTATGGATTCAATTCCCATTCGTGGGGATCCATGATGTTTGTGCTCAAGTCGTCTGCCAGTGTGTTTTTCTCTCCTGGCAGGAATTGTGCTTGCAGATGAACTTGATAGTTTAGAGCTGTGTTCCACAAGCTCATGATTTGCCTGCAGAGGGGGTAGGAGTGAGTACCCCCTTGCTTGTTTATGTACCACATAACTGTAGTGTTGTCTGTCTTTAGTAGTAGTTGTCCTGGATGCAGCAGGTCCTTGAAAGCTATAAGGGCATTTTGTACAGCTAGCATCTCTTTTTGATTGATGTGAAGATGCCTTTGTTCTGCGGGCCACTTGCCCTGAATACAGTTGCCTGCCATGTGTGCTCCCCAGGCGTAATCCGAAGCATCTGTTGTCAGTGTTTGCCTGGCTGTGGGGTCGAGTAAAAGGCTGTCCCTTGTTGAGGTGACAAGCTTGAGCCCACCATTGAAACTCCTGTTGAAGGCAAGGAATTAGTGGTATAACTGTTTCCAAACTTTGACAGTGTTGAGACCATACATTCTTTAGGTACCATTGTAGTTTCCTCATATGCAGTCTGGCATATGGAATTAGTAGTATGCAAGATGCCATGTAACCCAAGGTCTGCAGAATTTTTCTTGCAGGGAGTTGGGTCTTTGTTGCCATCAACTGAAAGTATTGAGTCAGTTGCCCTTGCTTGTCTGGCGTGAGATAAGCCATCTGGGCCATTGTGTTCAAGCTGGCACCCAGGAATATTATCTCTTGTGAGGACACTAGTTTTGATTTCTTTTCATTTACTGTGTACCCCAGGCAACTTAATAACATTTTTACAAACGCCAGATGATTTAGAAGAATGTCCTTGCTCTCTGCTTGAATCAGGCAGTCGTCCAAGTACGGATAAATTTGAATTCCTTTCTGTCTGCAAACTGCAATCACTGGTGCCAGGCACTTTGTGAAGACCCTGGGCGCAGTAGATAAGCCAAAGGGCAGTGCAGAGAATTGATAGTGCATTGAACCAGCTATGAATCTGAGGTATCTTCTGCAGTTTTGTCTGATAGGGACATGCAGAGGTATGCCTCCTTGAGGTCCAATGTCATGAGCCAAGCTTTCTTGCCCAGCATGGGAAGAAGCTGCTGTAGTGTCAACATTTTGAATTTCGGAACATCCAGGTAAGTGTTTAGAGAAGAAAGATCCAGAATGGGCCTCCAGGCTTTGTCCTTTCTAGGAACCAGAATGAGTCTTGAGTAAAATCCTTGTCCTTGCTCCTGTGGTGCTACCTTTTGAATAGCTCTCATATCCATGAGTGCTGTAATTTATTTTTGAGCCTCTGCCCATTGATTTGGTGGCAGATTTGGCATTCCTTTTAACCTTGGCAGAGTGTGAAAGTGGAACCTGTAACCTTGAGATACAATGTTGAGAACCCATTTGTCTTTGGTGATCATATGTCAATTGTGATAGAAAAGTGCCAGTTTTCCTCCCAAGGGGGCTGCCAAAAGAGAGTTGTTTGGCAGCTGTAGTGGGAAGTCATTGGGGCTGTTTTTTATATGGTTGGGCCTGTCTTCCCCTTCTTTCTGGCCTGATGCAACCCATTGTCGTGGCCTGTAAGGACCTTGTGGTTGACCTCTACCTCTTGGACGTTTGTATCTGCCCATTTGAGGTCTGTCTGTAACTGGAAAGGACCAATTCTTAGTTGGCCAATTTCTGCTAAATCTAGGAGGCTGAACCTGTAAGAAATCCTTCATCGTTTGCATAGATTTTGCCTTATCCTCCATTTTCTTTAATACCTCTTCTGCCTTAACTCCAAATAACACATCCTGCTGCAAAGGTGCATCCAATAATTTTGCTTTAACATGATCAGGTAATGTATGTTCTTTTAACAAAGCATGTTTTCTAATGACAGAGGCTGTAACTGCTGCTCTACGGGAGGCCTCTAAAGAATCAAAACCACATTGCAAAGTATGTTTTCCCACTTGTTCAGCTGCATGCAATAAATCCTGCATTTCTTTAAAAGTAGGAGGATCTGAATCTGGAAGCATTTTTTGTTTCAACAGAGACAGTAAAAATTACTGATATTTTATCATGTGAAACTGGCAATTTAAAGCTCTCATTGCTAAAGTTGCAGACGTATATACTTTTTTCCCCATCTGTCTAATGCTCTGGAATCTCTGTCATAGGGAACTGGATTCTTGGCTGATGAGGCCTTAACCCCTTTGGGTCCCTGAGAAATAGTTTCAGGGTCAGCAACAGGGCTTTTGTACAGAAATTTGTGAGAGTCAGGGACTCTGTAGTATCGGTCAGGTTTAACTGGGGCTGGAGGTAAGGAATCAGGATTTAAGCTGGATTCAGTATACACATCATCCACAATATCTAACACTGGCGGAATAGCAAGGGGTCTGTGTTGACGTAATAAAAGGAAGTCTCTGAGCCTTTTCTTGGATTCTGAGTAATCCTGGCCTTCCCAATGGAAATGCTCCCTCATGGTATGCAAGGTTTCCCCAAAGGAGTAGTCCTCAGACGGAGAGGCTAATGGAATTGACTCCTCAGCATCAGAATCCTCATAAGGGGGTAAAGAATATCCTAGGTCTGAGGATGAATCTGAAGAGATGGACACCTGGTCGGATGAGTCATAGTCTGCATCCTGTCTAGGCCTTTTATCAGGAGGGGGATGGGACTCCCTGATCAGAGTGATTAGATCTTCGGCCATTTTGAGCATTTATTTCTTAGGCATGGAGGCCTGTGCTGGAGAATGCTGTATTTGTTTCTTTGATTTTAAAGCTGGTTTAGACTTAGCAGAGGGCTTAATGCTTAACTGAGTAGGTCTGAAAACACCCTCTGAAGCTGCTGGCAGCTCAGCTACTCCGGATCCCTCTGAAGGGTTAGTTTCGGTAGGCTGAATAACTTGTGCATCCGAAGGCCCAGCCATCTCCACGTGGGAGTCAGAGGCGGCCTGTGGTTCTACAGAAGCGGTAGTCAGGGGCTGCGAAAAGGCGCCTTGCTGAAAACCGGAGAACCGGCGACTGGCCTAGAAGAGGCTTCGTCATCAGTTTTGGGCCAAGGATACCTATCCTTGTCTTTGTGCTTTTTATGTATTCCAGTCGTCGAAGTTCCAGCGGCATGGTATAATTAAATTTTCTACCAAAATAATGTCAGGCAAAATCAAACAGACGTTTAATAGTGCACTTGTTAAACCTAGCACAAAACCGACAACCAGTGACGTCGTGGTCTGGGCCTAGGCATGGGATACAATAAGAATGGAAATCATTATGAGGTATTTGCTTCCCACAAGAAATACAGTTATTAACTTTTACTGACATCGGTCTGAGGCAAGAAAAAGTTTCCCCAATGGGGTACTTAGCTTTGTAGAAGACTTCGGTTCTGGATTCGGAATGAAAATCTCAGGAGACGGTCGACCGGCACTTGCGAACTGCTTTTGCTTCGGGCACCGCACGGCAAGAAAGACTGAAGAAAATGGCATCGGCTGCATCTTGTATACCCCTGTTGCACTGACGTCAGAGAGGAGGTGACAGCAACAGACGCCGGACCAAGACTTTGGAACTCAGGCTGACTGGGGAACCCAAGTGTAATGACTGCAGCAGTGTAACACGATGAGCAACCCTAGATCCAAGGACCTGATCTTTGTATGCGATATAAATAGAACCTGCTGGAGAGACCAATATGCATCTCAAAGAATCATCTTGCTATTGGACATGCTCATCTATGTGAAGCAGAGTTCATCCCTGACCCTGTTTAAAAGAAACCTTGATCACTGGATGGGAAAGCACACATTCACCCCTGGTCTGGCCCCCATGTCTCTGAGAGACAGAGACTGACAGCAAGTAAATTAAACCCCAACTACCATACACCCCCCCCACACACACACACACACATATAACCTGTAGCTACTTGTTTATTAGCATACCACCACCATACAGGTGTCCAAGGTACTCTGGGACAAAATTGGGTTAAGTTTTACGGCTAGGCTTGTAAAGACCATGGTGGTCATCAGACTAGTATAAACCTATAAACTTGCATGGCTCACAGTGCAATCTGCTCATGCACTTATACAAGTTAGTTATTTGTGCTCAACAGGGTTTTCTAGCCAAAACAATTGTGATTGGATTAGCCATCTAGTTTTGTGTAATGTTCCAGTTACTGTCTCAGAAGATAATAAGACTGAGTCTTATTTGAAAACTGACATGGGGCAGTGTTTTTGCTGGCTTATGTTACTGATGTGGGATGTATAAAGTACAGTTTTGTACCTACCATAAATGTAGATGTTCGAGTGTACACCCTGCTGCAGTCATCACACTTGGGTTATCCTGTCGTCAGGTGGTCCCGCAGTCGGCCGGAATTCCAAAGTCTTGGTCCGCCGTCGGTTGCTGTCACTTCTTCCCTGACGTCAGTGCGCCAGGGGTATATATATTGCAACAGACATCATTTTCTTCAGTTTTTCTTGCCCCAGATGTCAGGTGCCCCCAAAAAGGTTGTCAGTAATTAGTACCAAATTGAGTAAATTTTGCACAAACACAAAATCCCTCCAGCTATAAGCAAATACATCAGGAAGGTATTGTAGAGATTTTAGCCAGTTAGTTCAGAGGGGATGGAGGGAGGGTAACCTGGACTGCAGCAGGGTGTACAGTCGAACATCTACATTTATGGTAGGTACAAAACTGTACTATGTTCATCGTGTTACCCTGCTGCTGTCATCACACTTGGGTTGAATCTCAAAGCTAAGGATGGGTGGAGGAATCATAGAGGGTTGGAGGAGGCTATAAGGCCCTGCAGAACTGCAGTGGCGAAGCCTGCCCTAGTCTTAGAGTAAAGTGGTAAGTGATAGTGTTTGGTAAAGGTGAATACTGAACTCCAAGTTGCAGCTTCCAAAATCTCCTTGGTTGGAACCCCCCCTGAGAAAAGCTGTAGATGTAGCTGTTGCCCTGGTAGAGTGGGGCCTAATGGTAGCAGGAACTGGTTTTCCATGATGGGTATAGCAGAAACGTATGCAATGTCCTATCCATTTGGAAATGGTTTGTTTGGAAATAGCCTTCCCTTGTGAAGCTGTAGCATAGGATACAAAGAGCTGGTCAGATTTTCTGAAAGCCTTAGTTTTGTCCAAGTAGTAACGAAGTTGCCTGTGAATGTCCAAGGAATGCAGGAGTCTCTCACCTTTGTTCTGTGGGTTTGGAAAGAAGGTGGGCAAGTGGATGGTTTGATTTAAAGCCACACTGGAAACCACCTTAGGCATAAAGGAAGGATTAGTTCATAGAGAAACTCTGTCTTGATGAAAAATGAGGAAAGGTTCCACTGCCATTAGTGCCTGCATCTCGGAGACTCTTCCAGCTGAAGTTATTGCTAGCAGCAGGGCAGTCTTCCATGATAGGAACTGAAGATCTGCAGAAAAAGCTGGTTCAAAGGGAGGTAGCGTTAGTTTTTCCACAACAAAATTGAGGTCCCATGTTGGTGTAGGTGCTCTCCTGGGGGGGTCTAATGTTTTTTGCCCCTCTGAGGAACTGCCTTAGAAGTAGATGCGAAAATAAGGGTGGATCCGTGTTGTAGTGGGCTGAAATAGCTGAAGCATGGATTTTAATGGAGGAGAAGGAAAGTCCTTTGTGCAACATCTCAGTTAAGTACTGTAGAATGTGAGGCATGTGAGGCTGAAATGCGTCTTGGCCTTTAGCTTGGTTCCAGGCGCAAAACCTTTTCCATTTGTCCAAATAAGCCTTCCCGGTGCTTGGCCTCCTAGCTTCCAGAATAACATCCATAACTGCTTGGGAAAGAGGAGCTGGCTGAATGCTTAGGTGATTTTCCATGCAGCCAGATTTAAGGTATTGAGTTGGCTGTGAAGAATATGATTGTTTTGTTGTGTGAGCAAATGGGTAATTTGTGGTAAGATCCAAGGTGGGCCGTGGGCCATATTTCTTAATAGTGGGTACCAGTGCTGGCGTGGGCAGTCTGGGGCTATGAGAATCAGTCGTGGTCTCTCCTTTTTGACTTTCAGAAGCACCTTTGTGAGGAGAGGCAATGAAGGGAAGGCAAATGCTGTCAGGTTTTTCCAACTGAAAGAGTGCGTCTACTTTCCAAGCTTGATGGTGAAGTGTCCTTGTACAAAATGTTGTTATTTGATAGTTTTGAGGACTGGCAAACAGGTCTATGTCTGGAAGGCCCCATTTTTGAGTTATCATTGTAAATACTTGTGGATCTAGTTTCCACTCGTAGGGATCCATGATGTTTCTGCTGAGGTCGTCTGCCAATGTGTTCTTCTTTCCTGGCAGGAACTGAGCTTGTAACTGAACTTGGTAAGCTAGAGCTGTGTTCCATAAGATCATTGCTTGGCTGCATAGAGGGTAGGAGTGAGTACCCCCTTGTTTGTTTATGTACCACATTACTGTGGTGTTGTCCGTCTTTATTGTAAGTTGTCCTGGTTGTAATAGATTCTTGAAGGCTGTCAGAGCTTTCTGTACAGCTAGCATTTCTTTTTGATTGATGTGCAGATTCCTTTGATCTGCAGTCCATTTGCCTTGAACGCACTTGTCCTGCCATGTGTGCCCCCCCAGGTGTAGTCTGATGCATCTGTTGTGATAGTTTGCCTGGCTCAGGGCAAGGTGAACAGCTGACCCTTGTTGAGGTGACATGCCTGTGACCACCATAGAAACTCCTGTTGTAGGCAGGGAATGAGAGATATCATTGTGTCCAAGCTGTGGCTGTGTTGAGACCATACGCTTTTTAGGTACCACTGTAATTTCCTCATATGCAGCTTTGCAAATGCTATTAGTAGTATGCAAGATGCCATGAAGCCCAAAGCCTGCAGAATTTTTCTTGCAGTTAATTGGGTCTTTGTTGCCATTGTTTTGAAATACTGAGTCAGCTGTAGTTGCTTGTCTGGCGTCAGATAAGCCTTCTGGGCCGTTGTGTTCAAGCTGGCACCCAGGAATGTCATATTTTGTGAGGGTACTAGTTTTGACTTCTTTTCGTTTACTGTGTACCCCAGGCAGTTTAGTAGATGTTTTACAAAAGCCAGATAATGTAAGAGAATGTCCTTGCTTTCTGCTTGGATGAGGCAGTCGTCCGGGTATGGGTATATTTGAATTCCTCTTTGTCTGCAATATGCAATTACTGGTGCCAGGCATTTTGTGAAGACCCTGGGCGCAGTAGATAAGCCAAAGGGCACTGCAGAGAATTGGTAATGGGTTGAACCTGCAATGAAACGGAGGTATCTTCTGCAACTTTGTCAGATAGGGACATGCAGGTATGCCTCCTTGAGGTCCAACATTACTAGCCATGCCTCCTTGCCCAACATGGGAAGAAGCTGCTGTAGCGTTAGCATCTTGAATTTGGGTACTTGTAAGAATGTGTTTAAAATTGAAAGGTCCAGAATAGGTCTCCAGGCATTGTCCTTTCTGGGCACTAGAAAGAGTCTTGAGTAAAATCCTTGACCTTGCTCTCGAGTAGGTACCAGTTGAATGGCTCTCATGTCCATGAGAGCTGTCATTTGCTTTTGTGCCTCTGTCCATTGATTTTGTGGCAGGTTTGGCATTCCTCTTTTCATTGGCAAGGTGTGAAAATGGAATCTGTATCCTCGTAAAATTAGTCTAGGACCCATTTGTCCTTTGTGACAATGTGCCAGTTGTCTGAAAAAAGTGCGAGTTTTCCTCCCAAGGGGGCTGTCAAGAGAGAGTTGCTTGGCCGGATGAGGTGCAAGTCACTGAGTTTGCCTTCTGGTAGATTGGGACCCGTCTTCTCCTCCCTTCTGTGTTGTAGTGCCCCATTGGCGAGGTTTGTACTGGGCTTGTGGTTGTCCTCTGCCTCTTGGGCATCTGTATTTACCCCTCCGTGGTCCGTCAGTAGCTGGAAAGGAACAATTGTTTGTTGGCCGGTTTCTGCTGAAGCGAGGGGGCTGTACCTGTAATGACTGTCTGCATAGATTTTGCCTTATCCTCCATTTTCTTTAAGACTTCTTCTGCTTTAACTCCAAAAATAACATCCTGCTGTAAGGGAGCATCTAGATGCTTTGCTTTAACATGATCAGGCAGAGTTTGTTCCTTTAACCAAGCATGCCTATGTATAACAGACCCAGTGACAGCTGCTCTGCAGGAGGCCTCCAGAGAATCAAACCCACATTGTAAGGTGTGTTTGCCCACCTGTTCAGTTGCATGCAACAGATCCTGCATTTCTGTCAATTCAGACTGTTGAGGGAGAATGGTGATTCTTTGCTTTAACTGAGAGATTAGAAATTGCTGATACTTAAGCATGTGAAATTGGCAATTTAGTGCCCTCATAGCTAGAGTGGCTGAGGTGTAAACCTTTTTCCCCCACCTGTCTAGCGCTCTGGAATCCCTTTCAGAGGGTACAGGATTTTTAGCCATAGAAGCCTTAGCCCCTTTGGGACCCTGGGAGATTGTCTCTGGGTCAGCAACAGGACTTTTGTATAGAAATTTGTGGGAATCAGGCACTCTATAGTATCTGTCAGGCTTGGCCGGAGCAGGAGGTAGAGAGTCTGGGTTCAAACTGGATTCTAATGTAAACATCATCCACAATGTCTAACACGGGTGGGATGGCAAGTGGTCTGTGCTGGCAGAGTAAAAGAAACTCTCTGAGCCTTTTCTTCGAGTCAGAGTAGTCCTGACCTTCCCAGTGGAAATGTTCCCTCATAATGTGTAAAGTTTCCCCAAAGGAGTAGTCTTCAGGAGGAGAAGCTGAGGGAATGGAATCCTCAGCATCAGAATCTTCATAAGGGGAGAAGGAGTAATCTTGGTCTTCAGAGGAGGCTGAAGAAATGGGCACTTGTTCAGAGGATGCATAATCTTCCTCTTGTCTAGGCCTTTTGTCAGGAGGAGGCTGGGAACCCCTGATTAAAGAAATCAAATCTGCAGCCATTTTGACCATCTGTTTCTTAGGCATTGGGCCTTGAACAGGGGACTGAAGTTCAGTCCTTTTAGATTTAATAGGAGTCTTCGTCTTAGTAAATGTTTTAATGGTGAGCGTCGTTGGTCTGAAAACGCCTTCAGAAACCGATGGCGTTTCTGCAGCACCGACATCTTTATCAGCAATGTCGTCGGTAGGGCCTGAACAAAATGGTTGCGTCGGCCTGGTACATTCCGCTAAAATTTCCGAAGCGGTCTCGGGTTCCAGATCTGTGATAGTCAGGGGTTGCATCGGAGCCTCACTGAGGACTGGAGACCAGACCAGCCAAGGCCTCGGAATCTGGCTTAGGCCTGGGCTGTCTGTCCTTATCCTTGCGTTTTTTGTGCACGCCGTTAGTCGGTTGCTCCGACGGCATACTGCAATTAAATTTTCTACCAAAGTAGTGTAGTGCGAAATCAAAGCATCTTTTAATAGTACGTTTATTAAACCTAGCACAAAAATGACAACTAGTGACGTTGTGGTCTGGGCCTAGGCAAGGTATGCAATAAGAATGAAAATCCTTATGAGGTATTTGCTTCCCACAAGAAATACAATTGTTAACTTTTTCTGATATCGGTCTGAGGCAAGAAAAGTTTCCCCAATGGGGTACTTAGCTTTATAGAAGACTTCGGTCTGAAATTCGAATTCGAAAATCTCAGGAGTCGGCCGACCGGCACTTGCAAACTGCTTCTGCTTTGGGCACTGTGCGGCAAGAAAGACTGAAGAAAATGGCGTCAGTTGCAATATATATACCCCTGGCGCACTGACGTCAGGGAAGAAGCGACAGCAACCGACGCCAGACCAAGACTTTGGAATTCCGGCCGACTGCCGACAGGATAACCCAAGTGTGATGACTGCAGCAGGGTAACACGATGAACATCTGGCTGCTAATGAATACAAATATAAAAATAACTATGGAACAAGTCAGCCTCATCCAGTATGAAAACCAACATAAGCATTAAAAATGGGTTGATACAGTAATTTGAGGCAACGTCTGATCACCAAGACTTGTGACAGAATGTTACCAGTACCATGATAAGAAAGAAAAATACTTGCTTCAGTTGCAGACAGATGCAAAATAATTCTAGTTAAGTGAAACATGAGGTGAGAGAGATCAGTGAAACGAAACAGACGTGGATAATTTTTATTTTTTATTTATTTTACATTTGTTGACCGAAAAAGTCTGACTGGACACAGGTCCATTTTCAGCGGAGGCCCGGGGAGAAAAGCTACATTTCAATACATGAACAAGCACTTAAAAGAACACTGGTACTTGCATACAAATCAGGCAGACTATTACATTAGTAAATATATGACAGTATATAGTACAAGATAAAAAAAAGATTCCACTTGACTAAAAGAAGAAAAAAAAGAAACAGAAGCAGTTTGACAATAACCATACAGGTATTGCGGTGATACCACAGTTTGAAAGTCACTTACAAAATGGGAAGAAGGGCAAGAAAACATTTAAAGATGGAAAGTAGTTGAATTGGATTGGGGAAGAGTTTTGGGAGACAGAATACTGTAGAAATTGGGTGTGGATTTAGCCTATTCTCTCTTTGTCCATGTGTGCTTTTTTAAAGCATTCTGATTTCCTCCCTTCTGCCAAAACATGCTACTTAGTGACGACTTTAAATTATCCCTACATTAAATCTTTACTGCTGCCCTTGTGGCCTGAGCAATGGCTGAAAATGATCTGTAAGCATTAGTCCACTTACCCAGTTTAGCTAGCAAATAAATAAAAGGTGTCAGAAATAGGAAATAGATGATACACCAGCAATGCAGAAGAACTCAAGATTATTAGGCATTCTGAGACAGTTTAATGGTTTTGTTTGCTTTAGTGGAAAAACAGTGACTGTAATAACAAGATATGAAAATTGGCAATGGGCTCCCAACAATTCACAGCAGGTGCAGAAGGTAACTGCAAGCCCATAAAGTAAGAAAGGGGTAATATGAGACAAGAATGCAAAATGGATTTTAAAAAACATGAATGCTACTTTGTTCCTCTGGTCTCTTAGTACCCAAAGCCAATCCCCACTGACTCATTTGACTTACATTTCCTGGCTTCTGGGGACACTGGCATGGGTAAAAGTTGGTGAATGGGACAAGGCAGAGGATTTTGCCAACTTTCATGTCTCAAATGAACTTCCTTGGAGTAGCTTGGTTGGGCCTTGTCTACCACACCTCACAAGGACAGTGTATTCAGAGTGCTTAACTTACTAAGGTAGCCTGATAGTCTACTTCTATTTCCACATGCTTCTGACAAAATATAAACTAATAATGACATAATATTGTTTTTAATATACAATAATACCATATATTCTTGATACTTAAATTGAAATAATTTTAAGTTCAGGAGGTCAGCAGGTGGAAGGAGGTCGGGAAAGGAGTAGAACTGTAAGTGAGGGATCAGCTTGGAGTCCCACCAGAATAATCCCAAATGGGTCCAACAATTGTTAAGGCTGTCCCTGTCTGGGACAAGACACAAGATAGGACTCCTACACAGACAGAGCATAGTGGAGTTAATCAATGATCACCCAAAGGCTTCTAGTGTTTCTAAGACAATGTTATTCTAGCAACTTTCTACATTTATAAGAGCAATATTTAATCTATGTCCCTATTTTGGAGCCTTTGTCCCCTCATTATTTTAGGCTTTGTCCAGATTTCTTGTGTTAAGAAGTTGCGAAGTATGGTCTGTAAGTATATACAGTATCAGATATCTGATGCAACAGCCTAAGCTGTCTAATTGTTAGGATTGACTTACACTAGCTGTCATGAAATGTTTTACTTGAAATGCCAAGTTACCATTTGCTGCTTCTTGTATAGAACAATCACAACTAACTTGCATGAAAAATTATTTAAAACACATTAAACACTGTTCACAGCTTTAGAGTGACAGTAAAAGGAAACTGACAGAATGATCTTTAAAAGTACAGTGCATAAAGTGAAGAGAGATGCACTACAGGCACAGCGGCATTTTAATGTAGAGTAGAAATTTTTTTTTTTTTTTTTTACTTTTTTATAAAAAGGGTTAACGTTAATATCATAAAAATTGCTCTGACCCCCAAACCCAACTACTTTTCATGTCAGGAGTGCTAAGATCAGTCTGAGTCTCTATAAATGCACACAGGGACCCTGCTGAAGCTTCCTGACATCATTCTTTGTTTGCAAAGTCTGCTAAGCAGTTCAAGCAGGACTCCAACTCTGCAAATGACTAGCATCACAAATCTGCATTGCTTATTTATTAACTGCTCCATTCCCACCAGAACCTGACACCAATGGCTTCAGTAACCAGGAAGGAGAATTTTCTATGTTTTTTGAATACTTAATGAAGCCCTGAAGGACAACTCTGATAGTTACAGCTCTGAGCTTGAACCACACAGCAACAACAAGTTTAATCTGCAAAGTCATGAACACGCATCACAGCTAACCTCAAACATGTAAGAAACCTTATGAGACTAGACCAACATCAGTCTGGCCTTGTCAAAAGGAGATCCTCCCTAATCAATTTACTTAACTGCTTCGAAATTGTCACATAGACTGCAGATACCAATCATTCTGTTCACAAAGTCTGTTTGGATCTTGCCAAAGCATTTGACACTACGCTCTATGATGGCATCATTAATAAGAAAAGTGCTTTAAAAGATCCATATACTGTGAGATGGACAGCTGACTGTTTGAAAGGTAGAACCCCCATAGTTAAGGTGGTAGGCACCTCCCTGAAAAGTATGAGGGTAGCTAGTGGTGTGCGCCAGGGCTAAATACTTTTCTGCATCTACTTCTCCAATCTTAGGACCTTGAGTCAGGACATTTGGTTAACTAAGTATGCAGATGACTGCAAATTGGGCATTACTGTAAAATCACCCTCTGATACCCCTTTAATAACAGCAGGAACTAACCCTCATAAGCAAGTGGTGCAAAGAAAAAGGGTTAAAACTAAATGCAAGATTGTGCTGCAATCATGTGGGAAATAACTCACTCTCTCAACTTGTGCGATATCCAACACCCCACTCCAAAATGATAACATAGGCAGTGATTTGAAAACTACATTGATAAGTCCTTCCTCTACGGCCACCACACTGGAACAGTAGTCAGAATATTATTCTATTTAGCACAACTAATCTCTAAAGGAATATTATCTATGTCAAAAGAAATTATCATCCCTCTGTAAGTGTTTCTAACAGACTCTTGCAGGATAATCTATGCATTGCATTGTGTGCTGTTAAGGTACTTCATCCTCTTTGATTACCTGCACCTTTCAAGTCAAACAGCTCCACTAACAACAGAACTAAGAACTTAAATCTTCGTGTGTGAGTAAACAAAATGAGCTGGAAAAAAAATTAATCACCCGATGCCTAAACCACATCTGGAAAATACTTCTCCTGCAAATTAAAGTGACACTAGTGCATCCTTGAAATTAGACCAGGATGGGTACCCATAAATTACTCCTGAATTAACCTACAGCATGAGGGTGGGTACTGGCAAGATGTAAACTGTCTTGTATTTCCTATGATTCTACGACTGATTCACTCCATCTAGAAAATGTTCGTCTAGTTTCAAGGCCACATGCTGGGCACATGGTTAGTAGTACCTGACACATTATTATTATAAAACATTCTGGATTTTAAAATGAAAAGGCAGCTGTACCTGAAAAATGACAGAGTGAGTTGCTAATAAAAATTGAATCATCCAGTTGCTGTGCTTACATTATTATTTTAACTGTTCACTTTAATTTAGGAGCGCTGGCACATTATGAAAACATTTAATTTAGTTTAGTAATTTTGTTATTTTTATTTATTTAACCAGACAAATCTATTTAACACAACCACCTAATTTCTGGGCTGACCAGGGACTGATGTTGCTAAGTCACAAAGTAAATAATACAATATATTAACATATGCAGTGTGCTGTCACAGCATTGCCTGACACTCCTGTTTGGATATTCTGGATTAGTCATTCTTTTTTTAAAGCAAGAAAAATCTTTACTGAATTGTCACTTATGACATAGGCAATCATACATTTATACAAATGAAATCAAACCATATTGATACAGTTTCAGTTATAAACATTATACAGCACATATAATCTTCTACACAATCATTTTCAGTTAAATGTTACCTAGCTCATTCAATTCCTGCCCTCCCTTAAGCCTCATCCCTTCCCCGAAACATTATTCTGCATGTATTGTTCCACAATTCCAACTTCTTTTCTATTTAATTTGCTCCTACCCTTTTCCCACTTCCAGTTCATTTATCCCTGTTACTATATTCACTACTAGTAGTGTGGTTAGTTTAGACTGATTTCCATTTTCTAGTAATTGCCTTTTTGGCAGCCTCCAGAATTAAACTCAGCAAGGCCTTACTATGTTTAGGCAACTGTGACTCTGTATCACAGCTCAAAAAATTATTTCCTTAGCTACGCCAATTTGCTTATCCAGTAACTTTTGCAAACATTTCCAAGCAAAAGTCTCAAAACTTAGACAAATTGCATTTTGGTGGCCATACATATATCATCCCATTATTTCTTTGTGAATTACTTATCCCAATTTCTCTTCCCAATCCTTTCTAACCTCCTCTGATTGATTCCTATAATTATCATGCAACATTTTATGCGCCATACTAATTATCCCTTTTTTAACAGCAGCTTCTGTTCTAGATTTTATTAAAAACTCTACCAGTGCTGACTTCCAAGATGGCTGCACATTGAGTAACAACTTAATTTCAGATCTCCCAGTGTGAAAACAGAAACTCGGAAGAGATAGCCAGTACATTCATATTTTTTGGGTACATTTCAGTAACTAGCTAGTAAGTGCACTGTCTGGATGCCAGCAAAAAGTAATTCAGAGAACCTGAAAGAAAATCAATCACTAAAAGTAAGGAAAAAACACTAACTGGGAAGAATTCTGCAACCACTAAGCAAAAAGCAGTGCAAGTTCCAGTTTTGGTACAAAGCATGACTTCCAGTAACCGAGATGAAAAAGTAAGTCAAATGTACTCAGAGCTGATTAAAATAAACAAAACACTGATTGGGGTATATCAATTCAGATAACAAAAGACTGGATAAAATGGAAGCAGCTTTGAACAGATATTCAGATATGGTGATAAAACTGCAAAACTCAGGTCAAAATGAAGAAAAGGCTGGCTGAATATGAGACTGCTCAAGAACAGATGTTTCAAAAATAATAGCATTAGAGGACAAGAGTATGTTGAGAAAAAGTACAGTTTTGTACCTACCATAAATGTAGATGTCCGATAGATATGCAACTGCAGTCATAACATATGGGTTGTCCTGCCTCAAAGTCTGGGTCCGGCGTCGGCTGGTGTCGCCTCCTCTCCGACGTCAGAACGGCTGGAGTATAAAGGCATCGGCCGACGCCATCTTCTTCAGTGTTTCTTGCCCCAGATGCCAGGTGCCTTCCTAGGAAGGCTAAATTTGGTGAATGGATAAACAATTCCAGACATGCACAACAGTAATAAACATATACACCATAGGAGATACCCCCAGCTAATAGGAATATAGGGGTAGTGGACCCATAAAGAAGGTTGCAGAGGGGTAGGAGGGTGGGAAAAACTGACTGCAGTTGCATATCTATCGGACATCTACATTTATGGTAGGTACAAAACTGTACTATGTCCTTCAAGAATGCAACTGCAGTCATAACATATGGGTTGAATACCATAGCCAAGCTGGGGGTGGTTGGAACTAAGAAAGTGATAGTGTAGCTAAAATGCCCTGCAGGACTGCCGAAGAAAAGCCTGCTCGGGATCTGGAGTATAAAGGCAGGTTGTAGTGCTTGGTAAATGTATGCACGGAGCTCCATGTAGCAGCCTCTAGAATGTCCTTTGTAGCCACTCCTCTTAGGAAAGCTGTGGATGTGGCTATAGCTCTGGTGGAGTATGGCCTAATATTGGCTGGCACACTTTTTCCATGAAAAGAATAGCAGAATCTGATGCAGTGTCCAATCCATTTGGAAATTGTTTGTTTGGAGATTGCTTTTCCTTGTACTCCAGCAGCATAGGCTACAAACAGTTGGTCAGACTTTCTGGTGGCCTTAGTTCTGTCCAAGTAGTAGCGTAGTTGTCTGTGTATGTCCAAAGTATGCAGCAGTGCTTCCCCCCTGTTTTGAGGATTGGGGAAGAAAGTAGGCAGGTGAATGGCTTGATTTAGAGACACCCTGGAAATTACTTTTGGCATGAATGAAGGATTGGTTCTTAGAGAGACTCTGTCCTGATGAAAAATGAGAAAAGGAGGTACTGCCATGAGTGCCTGCATCTCCGAGACTCTTCTTGCTGATGTGACTGCCAGTAGGAAAACCGTTTTCCATTAGAGAAATTGCATTTCTGAAGATGCTGCTGGTTCAAAGGGAGGAAGAGTTAATTTTTCCAAGACGAAGTTGAGGTCCCATGCAGGTACTGGCGGTTTCCTGGGAGGTTTGATATTCTTTATCCCTCTTAGGAACTGTCTTAGCAAAGGATGTGAAAACACAGGTGGATCACAATTGTATTTTGCTGAGATTGCTGAGGCATGAATCTTTATGGAAGAATATGAGAGGCCAGTATGAAACATTTCTGCCAAGTATTCCAATATCTGAGGTATACTCAATACTGTTGTATCCTGACCCCTGTTAGCATTCCAGATGATGAATCTCTTCCACTTGGCTGAATAGGTTTTTCTGGTGAAAGGTCTGCGTGCTTCCAGTAAGATCTCTTGAACTTTTTTGGAAAGAGAGATATCGGAAGGAGTTATGGTAACCTCCAGGCTGTCAGATGCAATGTTTGCAGGTTTTGAGGAACAGTCCTGTAATTGTGTTGTGTTAGAAGCAGAGGCCATAGGGGCAGAGGCCACGGTTTGGTCCGAGTTATGCTCAACAGCAATGGGTACCAGTGCTGCCTTGGCCAGTCTGGAGCTATCAAAATGCCTGTTGATCGTTCTGCTTTGATCTTCAGTATCACCTTGGTCAGCAGTGGTAGAGGAGGGAATGCATAAATTGTTAGGGAATTCCAGCTGAAGGAGACAGCATCCGTTTTCCAGGCTAGAGGATGGTGGGTCCTTGTACAGAACTTTTCCAGGTGATGATTCATGTGGGAAGCAGAGAGATCTATGTCCGGTCTTCCCCATGTCCTTGTTATTTGTGAGAAAATGTGAGGATGCAGCATCCATTCGTGTGGATCCAAGAAATTTCTGCTCAGCTTGTCCGCCAGTACATTGTCCTTGCCTGGCACAAACTAGGATTGCAAATGTATCTTCAGACTTAGGGATTTTTCCCAGAAAATCATTGTTAGTCTGCAAAGGGGATAAGAGTGAGTGCCTCCCTGCTTGTTTATATACCACATAACAGTGGTGTTGTCTGTCCTTATTAGCAAATGTCCTTGTTGAAGGGATTTTTCGAAAGTCTCGATTGCATGTATCACTGCCAACATCTCTTTTTGGTTTATGTGCAGATGCCTTTCCCTTGGTGTCCACTGACCTTGAATGCATCTGCCCTCCATGTGCGCCCCCCATCCATGGTCCGAGGCATCTGTTGTAATCATTTGGCCTGCTTGAGGTTTGTTGAAAGACATGCCTTTGTTTAACTGACTTGTTTGAGCCCATCACAAAAATTCTCTTCGCAGACATGGAATGAGTGGGATTACATCCTCTAGGCTTTGACTGTGTTGGGACCATAAGCTTTTTAAGTACCATTGCAGCTTTCTCATATGAAGTCTTGCCAAAGGTATCAGAAGAATGCAAGATGCCATGAACCCCAGGGCCTGCAGGATTTTCCTTGCAGTCAGCTGGGAGAGCTTTGCTAGGCCTTTGAAGTACTCTGGTAACTGCTGTTGTTTTTCCTCTGTGAGATAAGCCATTTGTGTTTTTGTGTCCAGTTTGGCTCCTAGGAAAATAATCTGTTGGGAAGGCAGAAGTCTTGATTTCTGAATGTTGACTGTGTATCCCAAATCCTGTAGTAATTGAATGACATAGTCCAAGTTTGCTATCAAGGTTTGTTTGTTGTCTGCTTGTATGAGGCAGTCGTCCAGGTAGGGGTATATTTGAATCCCCTGGAGTCTGCAGTGTGCCACTACTGATGCCAGGCATTTCGTGAACACTCTGGGCACAGTAGATAAGCCAAACGGCAATGCTAAGAATTGATAATGCTCTGTCCCTGCAAGAAATCTGAGGTATCTTCTGCAGCTTTGTCTGACTGGGACATGCAGGTATGCCTCCTTGAGGTCCAGAGTGACCAGCCAAGACCCCTTGCCCAGCATGGGAAGGAGTCGCTGCAACGTCAGCATTTTGAACTTTGGCACAATGAGATAAGTATTTAGAGTAGACAAGTCCAGTATAGGCCTCCATTTGTTTTCCTTTCTTGGAACAAGGAACAGTCTTGAATAAAATCCCTGGCCTTGTTCCTGTGGAGGGACCTTTTCTATTGCTTTTATATTTAACAGCTTTGAAACTTGAATGAGTGCCTCTGCCCTTTGATGTAGTGGCAGGTTTGGCATGCCTTGTCTTATTGGTAAAGTATGGAAGTGGAATCTGTAACCTTTGTCTATTAAATCCAGAATCCAGTTGTCCTTGGTTAAAATATGCCAGTTTTTTGAGAATAAGGATAATTTTCCGCCCAAAGGTGCTTCTCTTTGAGCCTTTGTAGGCGGTATGAAAGTCAAGTCCATTGTGGTTGTCCTTGTGGTGCAGCTGGACTGCCTGTGCCACTTCTTTGATTTGGTGGTTGCCATTGGCGGCCCCTGTAGGAGCCTCGGTATTGCCCTCTACCTTGGGCACGCCTGTTTTTTCCCCTTTGAAACTTGTCAGTGTCCGGAAAGGACCAATTCTTTGAAGGCCAATTCCTGCTGAATCTGGGTGGCTGAACCTGGAGGAAATCTTTGACTGTCTGTACTGATTTAGCTTTTTCCTCAATGGACTTCCAACACATCTTGTGCATTAGCGCCAAAAAGCTACTGTTTTTCCAGAGGTGCATCAAGTAACTTTACTTTAACATGGTCTGGCAGTGGCTGTTCTTTTAACCAAGCATGTCTACGAATAACAGCCCCAGTCATAGCTGCCCTACATGAAGCCTCCAATGCATCAAAACCACACTGAAGAAAATGATTGCTAACCTGCTGAGTGTTATTTCTATCAATAGGCTCAGGAGAGGCTAGATTTTTCTGTAAATCATCCAGTAAAAAATCCTGGTACTGAAACATATGAAAAAGGCAGTTAAGGGACCTCATGGCCAGGGTGGTAGAGGTATAAACTTTCTTACCCCATCTCTCCAGGGACCTAGCTTCCCTATCCGCTGGTAGTGGATTTTTGGCTGTGGAAGTAGCCACTCCCTTGGGGCCCTGTGAAATAGTTTCTAGATCCACAGAATGGGCCTTAAAGAGATGTTTGTGGGTGTCAGGAACCCTATAATATCTGTCTGGTTTGACAGGAGCAGGAGGGAGAGAATCAGGGTTAGCACTGGAGTCGGAGAAAACATCATCCAGGACATCCATAACTGGAGGGATAGCTAAAGGTCTGTGCTGGGGTAGCTTGAGGAAGGTACGTAGCCTTTTCCTGGAATCAGAGAATTCCTGACCCTGCCATTTAAAATGCTCCCTCATAGAGTGAAGGACTTCAACGAACGAAAAATCCTCTGGAGGAGAGGCAGAGGGAATTGATTCCTCAGCATCAGAGTCCTCATAGGCCTGGAAGGATTCTTCTTGGGTATCTGAATGCTCAGAATCCCCAGAGGCCTCATCTGAAGAGAGGTTGTCGGCCTGCTCAGTTCTGGGCCTTTTCTCTGCAGGCAGCTGAGAACCTCTGTCTGGATGAGGCTGAGACCCCCTGATAAGAGAAATAAGATCTGCAGCAAGAGACATGATCTGTTTATCAGAAGAAGGGGCCTGGGCAGTAGGTTTAGGATGGGCCTTGGCCTGGCTGGCGGCCTTAGCACGTGCAAAGGCCTTGATGGACATGGATACAGGAGGCCTAGCTGCCCCACGTGCAGGAGTAACCTTGTCCACAGGAATAGTGTCGGGTAGATCCAGAACTTTGGTTTCTGGAGGAAAATCAACAACCGTCACCGGTGTAGACTCCGAGACCGAAGGACGTGTTAACACTGTGTCGTCGGCCTGGAGCGGTTGAATTACCGCTTCCGAAGGGACCGAAGCACTTGCGGAGGGTTTAGGAGGAGTATCGGCGGAGGACGCGGGCCGAGGATGTCGGTCCCGGTCCTTTCGTTTTTTTGGTAGATTGAGTTGTCGGTTGTTCCGACAGCATGATATAAGCAAAAGATTCGCCGAAAAAGTCATCGGCAAATTCTGCCTGGCGCCTGAGAGTGCGCTTATTAAAGCAAGCACAGGCAGCACAGGCCGAGACGTCGTGGTCTGGGCCCAGGCAAGGGAGGCAATAAGAATGGAAGTCCTTATGAGGTATTTGTTTACCACAAGACAAACCATTATTAACTTTCTCAATTTGTTCTGACATCGGCTGAGGCAAGAAAAAATGTTCCCCAACGGGGTTCTTAGCTTTTAGATGACTTTGGTATTGAAAACACAGGAGCTGACCGACCGGCACTTGCGAACTGCTTCTGCTTCGGGCACTGCGCGGCAAGAAAGACTGAAGAAGATGGCGTTGGCCGATGCCTTTATACTCCAGCCGTTCTGACGTCGGAGAGGAGGCGACACCAGCCGACGCCGGACCCAGACTTTGGAATCCGGCCGACCGAGGGCTGCCTGAGGCAGGACAACCCATATGTTATGACTGCAGTTGCATTCTTGAAGGATATCCTGAGATTTTCTGTGTACCCAAGAAGCTGGAAGGAACAGACTATTAATTTTATGAAAGCACAAATAAGCAACTGGATTGGTATCCCATAACAGGAATTGTTAATTGAAAGGGCACATTATGTGTATGCTCCAAACCTGGCTATGAGTAAACAGCCTAGATCTTTAATAGTAAAGATGCAATCTTACCAGCAAAACAAAATGATTCTAACAAAGCTGTAATAGAAGGACAAAATACTACAAGTGTCAGACAGCCTAATGTTGGTGGAGAATGACTACTCATTGTTCACCAGGCTTAAGAGGAGTAAATGTATCCCATTACTCACATAATGTTGAGAAGGAGGCATGAGATTCAAACTGCTGTACCCAGCTATCTTCAAAATATTTTCCCTGGAAAAACAAAATAATTTTTTGATGTACATGCTAAGGAAGAAATACAGTAGTTTGTCCAACACAAAGTCAGCTGTGAAACAGAAGCATATTCTGCTTCTTGTTCTTCTGGTAATAAAAAACAAGAGAGAATGTGCCTGTGAAACCTTTTTCGGTGTTTAAACTAAAATACTTGAGAGAAGGAAAAAGCAAACAAGTTGACTAGAAGAATATAGAATATGCTGGAAATGAAGCAGAGACTGGGTTTGGGAGAAGGAGATGAACAAGAACATGAACAGAACAAGAAAATCTGGAAATACTGGATTTCTTTGGACTCAAACATGTAGGGAACTCTACATCAGATGCCCTACTTCATGTCATTAATGTTAGGAAAAATATTCAGGAAAGGGGAAGATGACAGAGAAAGTTAACTTTAAGTAAAACAATTTTTTTCCTAATAGTACCATGTAAATGGTGCATTATTTTCTTTGCAAGTTAACGTTTTTCAGTTCTTTTTAAGTGTAACGAGGACACTAATGTAAATAGGTGCTCCTGTGATTTTTTTTTCTGTTTCTTCCTTCTCACTTTCTTCTTTATCAGTTTTAAGAAATATAGGCACTGCAATGTAAAAAATCTGGTTAAAAGAGCATGACAAAAGAAAAACTTGTGTGCCATTTCTCATTCTTGCACAGGGGAATGACTGGGTTAAGGCCATTAGCTTAATCTAATAACACATTTAAGAGAAAGCAAGTTAATGAAAAAGAATATTGAATATTATAAGGATTTTTTCCCTAGTAAACAGTTTTGTGTCTGGTTCTCATGTCTCTAGCAGACAATCTGATAAAGAGAAATGGCTTGGAGAAAATGTTTTCTAAAAGCATTCATGTGTTTTCCCAGCTAAGAGAGCTATAAAGATAAGACAAAAAATACAGCAATTAAGAAAGTCACAGGCTATGCCATGCGTCTTAGCATGAATAACCTTTCTTTTAGGTTAACTCGAGTGTGTGTGTGTGTGTGTATGTGTGTGTGTATGTGTGTGTATGTGTGTGTGTATGTGTGTGTGTATGTGTGTGTGTATGTGTGTGTGTACGTGTGTGTGTACGTGTGTGTGTATGTGTGTGGGGGGGGGCTGTCAGTGTGGAACATTTGTTGCTGTTAGGAAGGCAGAACTTCAGTACTTGAATATGTGCATAGTTTTGTGTGTTATGATTAAGTTAATAGGTTTTATGGGGTATTGGGGATAAAATACCTAAAACTCAAATTATCCAAAACATTTTTAATGCGGGGGGGGGCAAGCTCCCCTTCACCTCCCATGGTGGGGGCTGCACCCCCACCACCTGCTAATTATGTATACCAACTCCAAGACAGCACAACAGTGGAAAATGGTCAAATTCCCATGTTCGATAATGTGAGGTTTAGATATTTTAGTTTTCAGTCTTTTGAGCGTTTCAATATGATGATACAGACCCGAAGTAATGAACTATGGAAACAATATTTCTCTTAATTCAGATCCGAATTTTCTTGATTTAGTAAATGACTGTTCCATGGTATTGCTTCTTTGGACTTTAAGTTACTGAGTTCTGGGATCAGGAGCAACACAAATTCTCAGTAAGATGCTGCTTCCCAAAACAAGCAATGCATAGCTGTGCCTGTCTTAGAAAGAGATCTTTTGTCCACATTTAGAACACTTCTTATATGCTATACCATCTATAGTAGCCAAAACAAACATCACCACCCAAAATAACTGTGGCAAAACTGGGAACTGTACAAAACAGAAGAAGCAAATGAAAACCGCACTGAAGAAAACATTAACTATATTTACTCTCATTTATTTATACAATTAGTTAAGTGGGTAAGTACAGTAGGGTCCAAGGATCCTTTCCAGGCATTACCCAGGCCAAAAAGGAGTAAAAAATTCTAGTGTTAAAATGCAAGAATTGACAAGAAAATAAAACACTAAGCAATACCATGCATATAAACAGTAATCCACAAAATTCAGTGAAATAAGTAAAACTCTTCTATTGTAATAAATCATCAAACAGCTATCTGTAACAGTAAAAGCAAAGATAATCCAAAGGCAAAGCAAACAAGACCTGATGTCTAGATCACGAGAAAATAATGCCAAAATGGTTAGAAAAAGTTTGCTCTGTCTTGAAAGACAATGAAATGGAATGAAGTCTGATAATTTGTCCAAACAAAGAGCCAAATGTGTGAAAAACAATTATTTTCCACATAGAAAAACACTTTATAAAGAAATGCAGCTTGGAGGCACTTATTTCAGACGTGGCAACAGACAAAAGATATATGGCAAGGAAGCTACAAAGCAAAGCACCATGGGTATTACAGGAGGAGCCTATAACCTGGGAATGTTTTATATGCCAAGCCAACCAAAAATGCGCACTTTCAGTCCTAATGACTGACAAGGATGGATCTTTACATCTCAGATCACATGTTCCCACTATTTGTAAAGGACTCAGAAGGAAAATAACCAGTAGTCACTAATGGTACTTAAAGGAATACCCTTGAGTACAGAAATTATAATGTTACTTTCACAGCTTTGAAATGTGTTTTTAATTGCATAGCTGCTAATCACAGCAATTATTGGGAACAGCATTCAATATTCAGTTCTAAAATTTACCTGAAAGGTGATTTTCTGCCTCACTGTGTGGATGGAAGAAGAAGCCATTTTTTGGGAGGTGGAGAGTAGGAATTTGGTTATCAGTATTTTTTTAATATGCTTAGTTATGGAGTTTGGGGAATAGGAAAGGGATACAGCCACTGGGTAGAAAACTTAAATGCTGCAGGGAAAATGACAAGTATAGCCTTTAGCATAAAACTTGCAAATTTACAATGCTATTTCTGCAAAATTCAAGATGGAAAGGAAATGGGCTGCTCTGACATGCCAAACACATGCCACACCACTGACCAGGGGCGGCCCGTGCTATTGGACTGCCGGACTGCAGCCCCCTCAACAAAAGAACTAAAAAGAAATTAAAAAAAAAGAAAAAAGAAAAAAAAATTTTTAAATTTGCGGACTTCGCGCATGCGCAGTAGTCCAGACTACTGCGAGTCTACTGCGCATGCTCCAGGCAGTCCGGCAGTCCAGGTAGGGAAACATGAGGAGACGTCTGTGCACTTTTAAAGTGCACAGACTCGCTGGGAAAACGCGTTGGGGCTGGACTGCAACACCAGCAGTCAGTCTCTCTCGTCGGGAAGGGTTTGGATCGCGGGAATCTCGCGGGTCTTTGGATTATTGCGCGGGCACATTTGGATTACGTTATGGAGAATGGGCAGCAAGGACAGGTAAGTGTGTTAATTAGTACTGTTTAGAATGGTAGGGAAGTGTGTGAATGAAGTTATGCCTATTTGAATGTAGGATGGAGTGTGGTGTGTGTGAAGTTATGCCTATTTGAATGTATGATGGAGTGGGACTGGTAGGGCAGTGTGTGAATGAAGTTATGCCTATTGGAATGGAGTGTGTGTGTGTGTGTGTGTGTGTGTGTGTGTGTGTGTGTGTGTGTGTGTGTGTGTGTGTGTGAAAATGCTCCAGGTGCTCATGGTGGTGTGGTAGGGAATACCTCAGGCTTGAACCCTGTACCCTGTATGCAGGTGTTAAAGACTCGAGTTCCCTACCCACCACCATTTGTAAAAAAATTGCAGATTTTTGCCTCATATTTGATCTGATCTGTTCCTCATAATATCTGTGGTTTGTAAATGTTGCAATGCTTGATATTTGATGGTGTAGTAGTAGGATTGTTGCCTCACAGCTGCAGGTTCTCAGGTTTGATTCTTGGCTGGGGTTCCTTCTTTGTTGGGTCATTTGCTTGATATTTGATGGTGTAGTAGTAGCAGTGTTGGGGGTTCCTTCTTTGTGGGGTCTGTTTGCTTGATATTTGATGGTGTAGTAGTAGCATTGTTGCCTCACAGCTGCAGGTTCTCAGGTTTGATTCTTGGCTGGGGTTCCTTCTTTGTGGGGTCTGTATCTTCTCCCTGTGTTTGTGTGGGTTTGCTTTTGTGTCCTCCCATGTTACAAAGACATGTCTGCATTATTTCTTCCTGGGCCTCTGCTGAAAATTGTTTTTTTTGTTCCAAGTCAGACTGTCCTGATTAACAAATGTTAAATAAAATTGGCAGGCATTTGAATTTCAGACTTCAGGTTTCTGAATGTTTAATTTCTTACATATTTGATGGTGCAGTGGCAGTATTGTTGCCTCATAGCTACAGGATTTGTGGTTTGATTCTTGGCTGTGGTGCCTTCTTTGTGGAGTCCCCATCTTATCTCTGTGTTTGTGTGGATTTGCTCTGGTATCCTGCAATTTTACAAAGACGTGTCTACAGTATTTCTCCATGGCCCTCTGCTGAAAATTGTTTTTGTTCCATCAGAAGTAAAATTGACAGGCATTTGAATTTCAGACTTCATAGTCTTCAGAAAATACATAGTAAAACAACTTTTTATTCTAGCAATAAATATATAGTAACACAACCTTTTATTATAGCAATTTTTTAAGTTTATAAGATGACTATTTGAAATTTTTCCTTATTTTTGGGACTGTAATACCCTGTTAGTGGCTTTGTCCAGGTTTTTTGTGCTAAGGTTGACAGCTATGGCAAGAACTGAATTCACTGAATATGTTTGAGGGCTGTATTCCCTCATTACTGGGTTTGTCCAGGTGTTTTGTGCTAAGAGGTTGACAGCTATGGTGAGAACTGAATTAATTAAATGATAGCCATTTAAGTTTCAGTCTTCCTCTCGTTCACAAAACAGCTGATTTGGCGTAGTGGTATGTTGCTCTTGACTGTTTTGCACAGGGACCTTGTCTGTAAAATGTACGGTGGTAACACAGCATTTTTCTTTCACAAAGCAGGTGATTTGGCATAGTGGTATGTTCGGACTCTTTTTTGCACAGGGACTTTGGCAGTAAAATGTATGGTGGTACCGTGGTAACACAGCATTTTAGTTTAGCAGCTTTCCAAGATTATACAAGCAATGTTTAATGTGTCCCAGGTTTTTGCCCTTTTGACCCACCCCAATAAATTTGGCTTTTTCCAGACTTCTTGTGCTGCAAAGTTGAGATGCAGTTGAGTATTGAGCAGATTTTACAAGGAGCTGAGAGCTGCAGGGGAAGAGATGTTTAATGCTAATAGCACAACAGGCTGTGTGCTTGCTTTTGATGCAGAAGGTTGTTGGTTCTACTCCCATAAGGGGTGAATGCTGTAAGTTAAGATACTAATTATGAGCCTGTTATCAGTTTGCCATCCATTTCCTATTGCAATATTACTAGCTTATTTTTAATGTAATTTAGGCAATTTATTCCTCAGGGGCATCAGACACTTTATTGTTCGATGAAACCATGAAATATAAAGGTGATTGCTAGCACCAACCTCTTCATTACAGATTTATTTAACGTGGAATTATTTAGATGAGTTTTTTTACTACTTCAGAGATTGTGCATATTTACTGATAATGGTGGACTGTAGAATTGTGCATATTTACTGATAATAGTGGACTGTAGAAGTTTGAGTAGACTTTTATGATGGAAATGTTCTGAATTGGACAGTTTTGTTTCATTGTTTACTGGAAAAATGTTCAAAGCAATAGGAAGGTGTATCAAAGAGCACATGTATGTTTCATATGCAAGGGGCCTATGATTTGAAAACAGCCCAGAATTAATTTTTATCTGCCACGAGTAAAATGTATTTTCTTTGAATGTGGATTTTAATGTTGTTTCAGTGAATGTGAGTTTCAAGGGCAGAGAAGGTTTAATGCCAAGTTTGTTATGTCTTAGTGTTTGCGCTGTAAAATGCAAAAATAAAACTTTCAAATGAAGTTCAAATCATCAGAGAAGTAAATCAGTATGCACATTAGTGTTTATGGTAAATGGAGTGAAATAGCAAATTAATGGATCATTGGAATGGCTGCAGGGAGGGTTTTGTGAGGGGGAAGGGCGGCAAACATAGACAGCCCCAGCTGAACCATACCTCCCAACTGTCCAGATTTTCAAAGAATGAATAGATGTTTTGCTTCTTATTTTTGATTTGTTCCTCATAAAAATTTGTGGTTTTCTGGCAAATCATTTAGGAATTAAGTCACTAAATAATGACACACCTAGTTTCAGACTTCATAACCTTCAGAAAAATGCATGCTAAAGTAAGACCTGTTCTATCAACTGTCCCAGTTTATAGAAGAGCATTTTATAGTACTGTTTATATGTTCCCCCCAATATATTTGGCCTTGTCCAGATTTACGTCCCAGTTTATACAAGAGCAATTTTTAGTACTGTTTATATGTTCCCCCAATATATCTGGCCTTGTCCAGATTTATTGCATTAACAGGTTGAGAGGTACATGCAAATAAATTGCTTTATAGAATTAGGCATAGCCAAACCTCTGAACTGTCCCTGATTTTGACTCAAAATGTTGCTTTTCCCCTAATGATCCCTCCGCAAAATAGCAATTTTGGAAGAAAACATGGAGGGTTTATAATTAAGAAATAACTGTAATAATCAGATTACTTTTATTTCAGAAATGCATGTAGATATTTTATTTTGTCAGCTGCTCAAGTTAGCAGTACTAATATTAAAGTGTCCCTTCTTTGACAGGTTCCCAGCTGTATTGTGTTGCTATTTTATATTTTTACATCACATTTTTGGTCCATTTTTCATAAAATTGTGTTTTTTTGGCAAATTAGTGACAAATAATTAAAGACTGAAGTTAGAAAATAATGACAGACATTTGAGTTTCAGATTTCATACCATTCAGAAAATTCATACTAATGCAAGACCTCTATTAGCTTTCTAAGGTTATAAGAGCGATATTTTAAAAATTGTCCTTATTTTTGGGCCTTTGTCCCATTTCTTTGTATGGCTTTATCCAGATTTCTTCCTCTGAGGTTGATAGGTGTCAGGGCCATCACAAGTCAGCCAGAGACATTTCAAACTGTCGCATACTTGTTACACCCCACTCCCCCATGTAGTGACTCTGGATGTGTCGAAGCAAGGCAAGGAGTAGTTATGCAGTGTAAATGTGCAGAGAATCCCACCCATCCAAGGTAGACACAAATACTAGAGTGGCTTTTCATCTGTCCTTGATTTTTGCAGAATGGTCTGGTTTCTGTCATATTTTTTGTACTGTTGATTTATGCTTATTACTCAAAGTGCCTGTTGCTCTGTGTTTAAGTAGCAATACTTTAATGACCATCAGGTAAGCTTGGCTGAGATTGCAAGATGCAAGTAAGCTTTAATAAGCATACTGTTAAAGAATTGCCAACATTGAAAGCCTTTCTGTTGCCATGTAGAGAATACTTAACTAGATAATGTATAAGCCTTGGGTATTGAAATGCATATGCCAGTATTTGTAATAAAGGACAGAATTACATTATTTTAAGAGTCTCATTACACTTGGAGACTTACAGACATCTCTGCAGGCTTTAACCATAAACCGAATGCCAGCGTGGTCTATAACCTGTACTGTAATCCTTTTAAGCAATGTATCTTGAGCTTATTTCTTGTTTGCTTTTCATTTTTTACTTTGATCATGTTTTCCCCATGAAACAAGTAGATGTCAGGCAGCAGGTCTTTTTTTGGATAAGGAACATTTTTACAAGTGGGGGCATCAGAGATTTCTACTTTCAGCATGTTACTTGTTACTTTAATAAAGCTGAATATAAATTATAATTAGAACTGCAGTGCAAGAAGTGGTTTGAGTTGAGTGCTGCTTGTTTTTCTTATACTTGATTTTGACTGGCATTCCATTAATGCATTTAAAAAAAGTAATTTTTTCATGCCTCACAACCTTTTTTGTTTCCATCTAGATATTAAGCTGTCATGCAGCCAATGCATTGAAATATTTTTATTCTTCTACACTTCATTTTGTCTTGATTGGACTCTCATGACAACTGTTTGGCACCCAGTGCAGTATATTTAGTTTTTGTGGTTTGCTACTACAGGTGTTTGTGTGTGTGGTAGGGGAATACCTCAGGCTTGAACCCTGTACCTTGTATGCAGGTGTTAAAGACCTTAATTCCCTACCCACCACCATTTGTGAAAAAAACTGCAGATTTTTGCCTCATGTTTGATCTGATCTGTTCCTCATAATATCTGTGGTTTGTAAATGTTGCAATGCTTAATATTTGATGGGGCAGTTGTAGCATTGTTGCCTCACAGCTGCAGGTTCTCAGGTTTGCTTCTTGGCTGGCGTGCCTTCTTTGTGGGGTCATTATCTTCTCCCTGTGTTTGTGTGGGTTTGCTTTTGGGTCCTCCCATGTTACAAAGACATGTCTGCATTATTTCTTCCTGGGCCTCTGAATTTTTTTTTTGTTCCAACTGTCTTGATTAACAAATGTTAAATAAAATTGACAGGCATTTGAATTTCAGACTTCAGGTTTCTGAATGTTTAAGTCCTTGCATATTTGATGGTGCAGTGGTAGTATTGTTGTCTCACAGCTATAGGTTTTCTGGTTTGATTCTTGGCTGGGGTGCCTTCTGTGTGGAGTCTGCATCTCCTCCCTGTGTGTTTGTGTGGATTTGCTCTGGTGCCCTGTCATTTTACAAAGATGTGTCTGCAGTATTTCTCCCTGGGTCTCTGCTGAAAATTGTTTTTATTCTGTCAGCAGTAAAATTGACAGGCATTTGAATTTCAGACTTCATGTTCTTCAGAAAATACATAGTAACACAACCGTAACACAACCTTTTATTCTAGCAATTTTCTAAGATGAATATTTGAAATTTGTCCCTATTTTTAGGACTGTATTCCCTCATTATTGGCTTCATCCAGGTTTTTTGTGCTAAGGTTGACAGCTATGGCAAGAACTGAATTCATTAAATGATAGCCATTTAAGTTTCAGTCTTCCTCTCTTTCACAAAGCAGTTGATCTGGCGTAGTGGTATGTTGCTCTTGACTGTTTTGCACAGGGACCTTGGCAGTAAAATGTATGGTGGTAACACACCATTTTTCTTTCACAAAGCAGGTGATTTGGCATAGTGGTATGTTGTTCTGACTAT
The DNA here is from genome assembly GCF_019279795.1 of Protopterus annectens. Lineage (NCBI taxonomy): Eukaryota > Metazoa > Chordata > Ceratodontiformes > Protopteridae > Protopterus > Protopterus annectens. The sequence continues at coordinate 543,053,298 of NC_056736.1, forward strand.
TTTGCACAGGAACCTTGGCAGTAAAATGCATGGTGGTAACACAGCATTTTATTCTAGCAGCTTTCCAAGATTATGCAAGCAATGTTTAATGTGTCCCTGGTTTTTGCCCTTTTGACCCACCCCAATAAATTTGGCTTTTTCCAGACTTCTTGTGCTGCGAAGTTGAGATGCAGTTCAGTATTGCATAGATTTTACAAGGAGCTGAGAGCTGCAGGGGAAGAGAAGTTTAGTGCTGATTATGCTAAGTCGGCTCACATTGCTAATAGCACAACAGGTTGTGTACTTGCTTTTGATGCAGTAGGTTGTTGGTTCTACTCCCATAAGGGGTGAATGCTGCCGTACTGAAAGTTAAGATACTAACTATGAGCCTGTTATGAGTTTGCTATCCATTTCCTATTGCAATATTACTAGCTTATTTTTAATGTAATTTAGGCAATTTATTCCTCAGGGGCATCAAACACTTTATTTTTCGATGAAGCCATGAAATATAAAGGTGATTGCTAGCAGCAACCTCTTCATTACAGATTTATTTAACGTGGAATTATTTAGATGACTTTTACTACTTCAGAGATTGTGCATATTTACTGATAATGGTGGACTGTAGAATTGTGCATATTTACTGATAATAGTGGACTGTAGAAGTTTGAGTAGACTTTTATGATGGAAATGTTCTGAATTGGGCAGTTTTGTTTCATTGTTTACTGAAAAAATGTTCAAAGCAATAGGAAGGTGTATCAAAGAGCACATGTATGTTTCATATGCAAGGGGCCTATGATTTGAAAACAGTCCAGAATTAATTTTTATCTGCCACGGGTAAAATGTATTTTCTTTGAATGTGGGTTTTAATGTTGTTTCAATGAATGTGAGTTTCAAGGGCAGAGAAGTTTTAATGCCAAGTTTGTTTAGCAGATATCTTAGTGTTTGTGCTGCAAAATACAAAATAAAACTTTCAAATGAAGTCCATCTCACCATCATAGAAGTAAAGCAGTATGCACATTAGTGTTTATGGTAAATGGAGTGAAATAGCCAAGTAATGGTTCATTGGAATGGCTGCAGAGGCTCCATTCAACCATGATTTTGTCAGGGGGGAAGGGCAGCAAACTCAGACAGGCTCAGCTGAACTACACCTCCCAACTGTCCAGATTTTCAAAGAATTAATAGATTTGTGCTTCTTATTTTGGTTTGTTCATAAAATTTGTAGTTTTCTGGCAAATCATTTAGGAATTAAGTCACTGAATAATGATACACTGAGTTTCAGACTTCATAACCTTCAGAAAAATGCATGTTAAAGTAAGAGCTGTTGTATCAATTGACTCAATTTATACAAGAGCAATTTTTAGTACTGTTTATATGTTCCCAAATATATTTGGCCTTGTTCAGATTTACTGCATTAACAGATTGAGAGGTACATGCAAATAAATTACTTTATAGAATTAGGCATAGCCAACCTCTCAACTGTCCCCGATTTTGGCTCAAAATGTTGCTCTTCCCCCTAATAATCCCTCCGCAAAATAGCAATTTTGGAAGAAAACATGGAGGGTTTACAATTAAGAAATAACTGTAATAATCAAAGTTATAGATTTCTTGAAATGCATGTAGATTCTTTTATTTTGTCAGCTGCTCAAGTTAGCAGTACTAATATTAAAGTGTCCCTTCTTTGACAGGTTCCCAGCTGTATTGTGTGGCTATTTTATATTTTTGGTCCATTTTTCATAAAATTGTGTTTTTTTGGCAAATTAGTGACAAATCACTAAAGACTGAAGTTAGAAAATGGCAGACATTTGAGTTTCAGATTTTATACCCATAAGAAAATTCATACTAATGCAAGACTTATTCTATTATCTTTCTAAATTTATTAGAGCAATATTTAAAAATTGTCCTTATTTTTGGGCCTTTGCCCACTTCTGTGCATGGCTTTGTCCAGATTTCTTGCTCTGAGGTTGAGAGGTATGACAAATGTGTCAGGGACATCACAGTCAGCCAGAGACATTTCAAATTGTGACATACTTGTTGCACCCCACTCCCCCATGTAGTGACTCTGGATGTGTCTAAACAAGGCAAGGAGTAGTTATGCAGTGTAAATGTGCAGTGTGTGTCCCCCATCCAAGGTAGACACAAGTACTACAGTGGCTTTTCATCTGTCCTTGATTTTGCAGAACGGTCTGGTTTCTGTCATATTTTTGTACTGTTTTTATGCTTATTACTCAGATTTATGCTTATTACTCAAAGTGTCTGTTGCTCTGTGTTTAAGTAGCAATGCTTTAATGACCATAAGGTAAGCTTGTCTGAGATTGTAAGATGCAAGTAAGCTTTAATAAGCATACTGTTAAAGAACTGCCAACACTGAAAGCCTTTCTGTTGTTGCCATGCAGAAAATACTTGACTAGATAATGTATAAGCCTTTGGTATTAAAGGGCAGGATTCCATTATTTTAAAAAGCTCATTACACTTGTTGGAGACTTCCAGTCATCTCTATAGACTTTACCCGTAAACTAAACAGAATGCCAATCATGTGTGGTCCATAACCTGTACAGTAATCCTTTAAGCAATGTATCTTGAGCTTGTTTCTTGTTTGCTTTTCATTTTTTACTTTGATCATGTTTTCCCCATGAAACAAGTAGATAGAGGTCAGGCAGCAGGTCTTTTTTGGATAAGAAACATTTTTACAAGTGGGGGCATCACAGATTTCTACTTTCAGCATGTTACTTGGTACTTTAATAAAGCTGAATATAAATTATAATTAGAACTGCAGTGCAAGGAGAAGTGGTTTGAGTTGAGTGCTTCTGGTTTTTCTTATACTTGATTTTGACTGGCATTCCAGTAATGTATTTAAAAAGTAATTTATTTTTTCATGCCTCACAACCTTTTGTTTCCATCTAGATAATAAGTAAGCTGTCATGCAGCCAATGCATTGAAATATTTTTATTCTTCTACACTTATTTTTGTCTTGATTGGACTCTCATAATGATGGTTTGCCACCCAGGGTAGCGTATTTAATTAAAGTTAGTTTTTGTGGTTGTGAGCATAGCTCCTCCCCTTTCTGGTTGGCCACACCCCCTCCCTTGACCCCACCCATTCAGCTGTCTCATGCAGCCTCCCTTTGATTTGAAGTCACCAGCCGCCACTGCCCAGAATCATTCTCAGTTCTTTTTGTCACTGTTCTGACAAGCAAGTAAAACACTGTCATTTGCTATTCAGCAGCACAGTCCTGGAGTGATTTTTCACTCTCTGAAGAAATTAAAAGGAGGTGTAACTCTCTAGCAGTCTCTAACTCTTATTTTTTTTTTTTTTTTTTTGCTGTTGTGTTAATAATACTGATTTGTCCCCATGGGGCAGCTGTACCTTAATCTCAGATGACATGCATGGTAAGAATCTGGATTTGACTCAGTGATGTGTTTATGGAGGCAAAGTTTTTGAATACTGACAGAAAGATCAAAATGAAATATTCAGCTAGAAAAAATGTAAAGAAAGGTGTACAGTAGAATCCAATCCAGAGAACTACAGATGAGGATGAAAGCACTGACATCAAACTCTCCCTTAGGCTTCAGCAGAAAGGATTATGATGTGCTTTCTGGATCTTGCCCTGATGTCAAACAGCAAACATAAGTAGACGGTTAATAAAGATGCCTTCCACAGTGTATACTGTCCACTGAAGATATGAAGATCCATTCATACATGAAAAGCCAAGGAAGGAGATTATAGGAATAAGTGGCAAACACCAGCTCACCTACCCTAGATGAAGGACTCAGTCAAGAGCCTGATGCAAATTCAAGTGAACGCTTGCAGATAACACAGCCACAACAGAAGACCTAGACTTGGCTTACCAAGTCAATACTTTCAGCCCTCATAAGCATGTGGGTGGGAGCACTCGCATATAAAGGAGGTTGTTACAAGCCCTCAGAGTGACATAGGCATCCACATCAGTCACAAAAGTTAGGGTTTAAACAAGAATATTCCCTAATGGCTTCCTGGATGACAGCTTCTGGGATCAGCTGTCACTCTATAGAGAATGAATAGGCTGACTGATGGAGGGATGATGGGCAACAGGGGAATAAAAGTTGCATTAAAAAATGATCCACTCATTCATAGTTACTCTATCAGAGGAATTGCTTATTCTGCTAGCTAGAAGAAAAAATGTGCCAACAAACATCAACTTGGCTTAATGTTAAAATAGATGGAAAGGAAGCTTCTACTTTGTGCCGAAATGTCTGATTTTAAGAACATTTTACAATGTTTTAAGTAAGACACTTCAGTGGAAGTTCCCGATGGGTAATCACTAAGCTGTTGTTATGCAGAGGGCATTTTCAGCAAAACTTATTAACCTGTCCTGAGGTTGTGCGACCTCAGATAAAGATATATTACATAACAGAGTGCAAAGGACATGGAGGCTTGCCCCATGTCACCCAAGACATTACATTCTGAATTAGATTTCTGCATTTTCTTCTGAGGAACCAAAAATCACTGAAGAATATTATAATCCTCTGGCAAAACACAAAAAAGGGTTAATTCTTTCTGATTTACGCCCCTATGTGTAGCATGAGAGCTGGATCAAGAAGATGGCACAAACTAGAGAGTATTTGTTTAAATTCACCATACCATCTGTTCCCTTTGTATTGCTTATTTGATCTAAATATGCTGAATCCTACGGAACAATGTCGTTATCTGATATGTCAGTGATTAGCAAAGTTTCCAGGACAGCAAAAGATAAAAGAAAACTTTTATGGGTGATCCAAGCATGTAAGAGAGAGCTTGCAGCAGAAACTGTGAGGAATTAATATGCGCCAGTTTAATACATTGAGGCATGCTCCAGTCAGTCATTCAGTGAACCTGACAGTGTGACTATCTGCAGTAGAGGACGAGCAGTAGGATGTGTGTTCCGATTCTGGACAAAAAAGTTGAGTAGGCATGCGTTCTGTTTGGTTAATTTATGCCAGTGATCCATATAATGGGTTTATCTTAACTTTAACCATTATCAGTCGTCTTAACTTAAGCCACTACCAGTGTCCGAACTCTAAGAGAAAGGGCATACAGCGGTATAAGAAGGGTAAACAGATAAAGTACAATATTTTAAATGACAGGACAGTTGGACTGGTCCAAAAACCCTTTTCAACCATGACCTGAAAGTACAGAAACAAAAGCAAACATGGATACTTAAGTACACAATACATTAGAGCAAACACAAACTCAAATGTAAAGGGTCTTGGAATAAACATATGCTTGTTGCAGATCTTTATGACTGGTCTTAGAAAAGTATAGTTGTGTCCACTTACCATAAATGCAAATGTTCGAGTGTATTCACTGTTGCAGTCATCACTTGTGGGTTATCCCTGCTGGGTAGCCCTCGGTAGGCCCGAATACCAGAGTCAAGCTCTTCCCCTACGCCGGCTGCTGTCGCCTGTGGACTGACGTCAGGTCATCAGTCGTATAAAAGAGAGCAGCCGGCGCCATTACATCAGTTTTTCTTGCCCTAACTTGTAGGAGCCCCTTGAAGGAAATGTTATAAAGAGCCCTTGGTGGCACAAGCATGACAGTTAATCTTCAAAAAGGATAAAATTAAGGGGAGAAGGTGGGAGGGAAAATTGGACTGTAACAGTGAATACACTAGAACATCTAGATTTATGGTAAGTGTACACAGCTGTACTATGTTCTTCGTGTTTCACTGTTATAGTCATCACTTGTGGGAGGATTCCCAAAGCCGAGTAAGGGGAGGATGGAAGTAAGAAATTCCTAGGATTGAGCTAGCATGCCTTGCAGGACTGCAGAGGCAAAGCTTGCTCTAGCCCTGGAGAACAGAGGTGGTAGTGTTTGGTGAAGGTGTTGACAGAGGTCCAAGTGGCAGCTTCCCGGATGTCCCTGGTGGGTACTCCTCTAAGGAAGGCAGTGGAAGTAGAGGCTGCCCTAGTGGAATGTGTTCTGATAGATTCAGGAGGAGCTTTTCCGTGAAAAGTGTAGCAGAAATGTATGCAGTGAGATATCCATTTTGAAATGGTCTGTTTGGAGATAGGCTTCCCTTCTTTCCCTGGGGCGAAGCCAACCAACAGTTGATCCGTCTTCCAAATAGACTTTGTTCTATCGAGGTAGTACTTTAACTGTCTGTGCTCACCCAGTGTGTGCAGAATTCTCTCCCCTTTATTCTGAGGGTTTGGAAAAAAGTTGGGAAGATGTATAGCCTGGTTTAGGGTCATATTTGATACTACCTTGGACATGAATGAGGGATTAGTCCTGAGAAACACCCTGTCTGCAAGGAAGATAATGAAGGGTTCAGTGGCCATGAGTGCCTGAAGTTCTGACACCCTCCTATCTGAAGTAATAGCTAAGAGGAAGACAGTCTTCCAGGAAAGATGTTTTAGGACTGCTGATGCAGCTGTTTCGAAGGGAGGCAATGTCAGTTTTTCTAAGACATAGTTCAGGTCCCAAGCTGGAGTGGGTGCCCCTCTAGGGAGCTAATCTTAGATACCCCTCTGAGGAACTGCTTAATCAAAGGGTGAGAGAAGACAGGCTGTTCAGCATGAAAGTGTGCTGAAATGGCTGAGGTGTGGATTTTAATGGAGGAAAAGGAGAGGCCCTTGTTAAGTAGCTCCGCTAGGTAGTCCAGAATAAGTGGGATGGATGGCTAGGAGCTGCTGTGACCTTTTGATAGGCACCAGAAGTTGAATCTTTTCCATTTCTCTGAGTAAGATTTCCTGGTGCTGGGCATTCTGGCTTCCTTAACGTCTATGACCTGCTTGCTCAACTGTGGATTATCCTTGGTCACTGGGGGATAAGCCATGCAGAAAGTTTGTGTGAGTGCAGGTTTGGATGCAGAATCTTCTCTATGGCTTGTGTCAGGAGGTCTGCAGTTAAAGGCAGGGGTTTGAAAGTCTCCTTGGTCAGGCTAAGCAGCAAGGGGTACCAATGTTGCCTGGGCCAGTCTGGTGCTATATGGGTGGCTTTTCGTCCTTCTTGCCTTCTTCTGAGCAGTACCCTTGAGAGTAAGGGGGGGGTGCATAAATGAACAGATTGGTCCATTAGAATGAGACAGCATCCACTTTCCAGGCTAAGGGGTGGAACTCCCTGGTGCAGAATTTGTGCAGCTGACTATTGTGTTGTGAGGTGAAGAGGTCCACCTCTGGTGTCCCCCAGGCCTGGGTGATTTGGAGGAATGCCCCTTTTTGGAGTTTCCACTTGTGGGGGTCTAGGTAGTTTCTGCTTAGATGGTTTGCTAGGGTGGTGTTTACTCCTGGGATGTACTGGGCTATAAGGTGTAGGCCCAAGGAGGAGGCCGTTTGCCAGAGGCTCATAGCTAGATGCAGAGAGGGTAGGAGTGTGTGTCCCCCGTCCTGCTTGTTAAAGTATCACATGACTGTGGTATTGTCTGTTTTTATGAGGAGTACTCCTGGTTTTAGGTGGTCCTGGAAGGATGTGACAGCCTTCTGAACTGCCATCATTTCCTTTAGGTTGATGTGCCAGTGAAAGTGCTTGAGGTCCCAAGAGCCTTGGGTGCACCGGGTGTTTAAATGACCTCCCCAAGCTAGGTCTGAGGCGTCTGTGCTGACAGTCTGGCGTTGAGGAAGGTAGGTGAAGGGAAGGCCCTTTTTATGAGTACAGGCCTCTACCCACCAAAGAAACTTGTTCCTTATGCATGGAATGAGGGGGAGAATGGTCTCCATAGATTGAGAGTGTTGGCGCCAAAGATTCTTTAGGTACCACTGGAGTTTCCTCATGTGCAGCCTGGCCAGGGGAATCATAAGAATGCAGGATGACATGTAACCCAGTGCTTGCAGAAGTTTCCTTGCTGTGAGGTTTTTCTGAGAGCTAACTGGGAGAAGTAATTTGGCAGAAAACATTTATTTTCTGGTGAGATGAAGGCTGTTTGGGAGGCTGTGTCCAGGAGTGCGCCCAAGAAGGTGATCTGCCTGGAGGGGTTTAGGTATGATTTTTCATATTGATAGTGAACCCTAGAGAGGTTAGGGTTGTTTGACAAAGAGCAGGTCCTGTAGTAACTTCTCTTTGTTGTCTGCCTGGATTAGGCAGTCGTCCAAATATGGGGAACATCTGAAGGTTTTGCTGTCTGCAGAAAGCAACCGCGGGGGCCAGGCATTTTGTGAAGACACTGGGAGCCATAGATAAGCCAAAGGGTAGTGCAGAGAACTGAAAGTCTTGTGAACCTGCTCTGAAGCATAGGTATTTTCTGCAAGACTCCCTTATGGGTATATGAAGGTAGACATCCTTTTGGTCTAGGGTGGCTAACCATGGATTTTTGTTCAGATCTGGCAAAAGTTTTTGAAGAGTTAACATTTTGAATTTTGGGACCTCTAGGAAGGTGGACAGTCGAGGATGCGTCATCAAGTGCCTTCTTTTCTTGGCACTAGGAAGAGTCTGGAGTAAAAACCTTTTCCTGCTTGCTCCTGTGGCACAGGCTCCACTGCCCCTTGAGCATGGAGTATGTGCACTTGCTTTAACGCTTCTGCCCACTGATTTGGAGGTAGATTTTGGTAACCTGTTAAGGTTGGGACTTGTTGGAAAGTAAATTTGTAGCCCTGAAAAATTAGTTTTAATATCCATTGGTCCTTTGTTACAGACAGCCAATTTTGTTAGTAAAGGGAAAACCTTCCTCCTAAACTCTGATGGGAGGGGAAGTGGGAGTAATTGCACTTTCTTAGGGTAGTGAGTGGACTTAGAACTCCCGGCTGTGGGAGTGGTAGAGGGTCACTGCTTAGTCCTTCGCTGGCCTTGGTTTTGTGGTCTAACTGGTCTGTCCCTGCGAGGCCTCCCGTGAACCTATCTATTGGGGATGGGAAAGACCAGTGCTTAGAGGGAAAGTCTCTGCTGAATCTGGGAGGTTAAACTTGGAGGAAGTCTTTTAACTGTTTGCATAGATTTAGCTTTATTATTTGATGACCTCCTCTGTTTTTGATCCAAACAAGCGGTTTTTATTCAGGGGGGGCATCAAGTAGTTTTGATTTTACATGATCAGGTAGTGGCTGTTCCTTTACCCATGCGTGCCTCCTAATGACTGAACCTGCCACAGCGGCCCTACTTGAGGCTTCTAGGGCATCAAGTCCACAGTGAGGGAGTGTTTAACTACTTGGGAAGTAGAGTGCAGAAGATCGGGTCTGTAGTAGATAAACGAAAGTTTATCTTACCGAATGCTAACATGAGCGAAAATCCCGGAACATTTGGCATCGACTGTACGCATTGGATAATGAGGTCTTTTCAGTACTTTTTTCAAATCTCTTGGATCAATGCATTCTGATATAATCTGAGCTTTTCTTATGAGCTACCACCATGGAAGATAAACATTCAGTCAGTTCATCAACTGGACAAATCACACCTTGCCGCACCATTTTACCTAGCTCGGCCTTGAGTCTGTTCTGCATAGCTACTGGAACTTTTCAGGCTGGTCTGACAACTGGGTTGACTTCAGGGTCCAACTTCAAGGAGTACACAACTGGGAGTTTGCCTTGTTTGTCTTCGAAAAGATCAGTATACGTAGAAAAAAATAGACTGGGCAAAATTAAAACAGTGGTCTTTTAAGCTTACATGGTTGTTGTTGTTCTTCGTCTTTCAGCTTTTCCCGGTTAGGGGTCGCCACAGCGAAACTCCGGTCCGCTAATGATTGGCAGTAGATTTTTACGGTGCCAAAGTGCCATCTCGACGCCCAACCTTCAACGAAGGCACTCCTTATTAAATGAAAGTAGTTCCATTTTCAAACTGTCTCTGAGGCCTAGTAATGACTGTACGTGCCTTTTGACTATGTAAAACTGCAAGTCATAGCTGTTCCCAGCAGAATAACATAAAAGCACTACTGAACCTTCAGTCTGAATTTCTTCACCACCATAAGCAACAAGTTTCGCACACTTTGTCAAATCAAACTTCTCAATAAAATGTTTCAGCTGACATAACATTGCACTTTGAACCTGTGTCAACTTTGATCTCTAAGGGCCTTCCATTTAGCCGAACAGTACAAAATACTTAATCCTTTGCCCATAAATCTACTGCATTGAATGTTTCATTAAGCACAGACATATCAACATAAATAGTAGGATCACAGCTTTTTAATTGATCAACCTGTTTCTCTGAATGTTCTCTTTTAATAAACGAATGAGCCTCTTTTGATTTACAAAATCTTTGGAAATTATTCTACTTTCTACATCTGTGGCACTGATGACCAAAAGCAAAGCAGTTTTCTCTTTTAGACACATGACTGCTACCACAATTATGACAGTTCACTATGAGGCTAGGTGGGGGCACATGCTTTGGGTTTGCTGACTTTCCCTTGTGCTTCACTGAGACCGTGCTCTGGAATTTGCTAGAAAGCTACTGGGTTTCCCAGGGAATGTTACAGGGTTCACAGTTGCTGCCACGTGCATGGGCCTGCTTCTTTTAACCATGTGCTGCATACTATCAACATTAGCACTAGAAGATACTCTAAGCATGCATTTCTAATTTATAAGCATATTTGTGTGCTTTTCTGTGGGCTCATATATCTAACAAATCTCAATGGCCTTATTCAAATTAAATCACTGTCTCAAAGCAAAATCTTTCTCACAGCATCATTTTAATACCACACACAAGTCTGTCTTATCAACTCATCCCTTAAATCACCAAATCTGCACGTTTTAGCTTTGTTTCTGAAGTCATTTACGTATGCTGCAAATGTTTCCTCAGGTTTTTGATCCCTTGTGTAAAATAAGTGCCTTTCCATCGTAATATTAGTTTGGGGGTTACACATGACTCTAAATTTACATTTTAAGCACTCAGGGTCTTCCCTTGATTCAGCCAGTACCACTATATGGCGGGCTTTCCCCCCTCCCCTGTAAATACAACAGGTGCATACAGAAATGAACACACTCTTTCTATGACTTCTGAACCGGCTAACTTAAGCATAATAAATGCCTTTGTACGTGCATCTTTGTCAGAAAATGCAGCTTGTATGAAAATATCATACTCTTGCTCATCAAACACTCTCCAGTTCTTTGCAATATTATCATCAAATACAAGTGAAGCTGGTTTACAAAAACCTTCTCCTATGCCAAAAAATTATGCTTAAACACACTGCAAACATGACCCTTGTAATTATATATGAGCATGCACACACACTAGGTTGTTGTTGTTTTTCTTTCGGCTTTTCCCAGTTAGGGGTCACCACAGTGGAACTCCAGGTCCGCTAATGATTAGCAGTCGATTTTTACGGTGCCGAGGTGCCAGCCCGATGCCCAACCTTCAATGAAGGCACGCCCATTCACACGTCTTTCGACCGCCACTCGACCGCGGGGAGGACATGCAGACTCCACACACAAGGCGCTCCAGCCGAGAATCGAATGGAAGAACCTCTTGCTGTGAGGTGACAATGCTACTGCTGCACCATAAAATTCAAATGCACAATAAACTCTTCAAAATACTGTACTTTGTGATACATACTTTGAAATGGCTGTATTTTGTGAAATAACTGCACTGTAATACTGCACAAACTTGCGAACACTTTGTATACTTCGGATATCTTGAATAGCTTTAATTAATGCAAAAAAGTAGCACACAGTGAAAAAATTTGGCCGTTTTTCCTTATTTTATACATTTTATGAGATTCAGATATTGTTTCAAATATTTTTTAACTATTTTGAATATTTTTATCAATATGTCACAGTTTTGAACATTTCGTTTAACTAGAAATTCATTTTGAGCATTCTGAGTGCTTTGTTTTATATTGAGTAAGAAATCATTTAAGCAAGTTTTAGTAACTGGAATTCGATTCTTACCTGTTTTGCGAATGGTACATACAATAGGGATGATTCATTCCTCTATATTACTCCAACATTAACTGAGTGCTTCTTGGTCTTGATTCTGGATGTCATTCTGACACTATGTCGCTCGTCCTATGTTATGATTCAAGACAAGCAGGCGGGTCTATATTACATTCTCGAAAGCAGACAATGTCAAATCTGACATTGTTGACACGAGAATACTGAAACTGCAGAACATTGAACAAGTAAACAGAAATCTCCGTAAGGGGAGATTTCCATTTATTTCAATGTAGTGAGGTCTCGGAGTTGGTATATTTAAGTAGTGGGGGGTGTGGGGGGTTGCAAGGGGGCTTGCCCCCTGTCTACACCACTTAGTTTTTTTTTTGTTATATTTTTTCTGAGCATACAATGTTTTAACAGTTCGATCAGTAAAGGTTGAACTTCAGTGGTACGAACTGTTAAATACTCAATGTTCTAATATGACCCAAGCAAGCAGGGTAGTTCGTTTATATGCTTAATAGAAACACATCAGGATGGATAGTAGCAACATAAAATATAAACAAACTGATTAACTGACAGACTATTACATACGCGCATACTTACATGTCAACAGCTCTCTACAAAATGTCAGTCTGGCTCGCATGTGCTCAGTATTTATACACATGTGCAAGCCCATGGGAAGCTTCTTAAAGGTATACATGCAAACTGATCTACACAGGGGTTAAGGTTTGGAGGTGTGGCTTACTAAAGAAAGTAAGGTTGAAAAGGTACTTTCTATAATACTAATGGAATCCTAGAAGAGGTTGGAATGGGTCCCACAGTACTGCAGTGCGTCTCAGCAGGCAACTATCTTCCCAACTAGATCCACATGCAAGAAAAATCCTGCTACCTGCAGTCTACCTGAAAAAGCAGAATAGACTTGCCTTACTTTAAAGGTTATGTTATTTGACAGTTTAAAAGTATGGTCTTACTGACTGCAGAACAATCTGGACAAACTTCTCATACTTCAGGATTTGTAAATAATGGATTCCAAAGTGCCCTGGCAATCCTGGGGTTAGACTAGATTCGTGTGCTTGAGCCTACATTGCCTAAAAGAGCAACTTCTATGTGCAAGGAGGGAGAAGCAAAGCTAAGATCCAGTAGATTATTACATCAAAGATTTAAGAGCCTACATTTGTTTGTAAACAGAATCCACACTTTGCAACTAAACAGCAAATGTTTTTGAGTAGCAGAAGTCAAAGGTGTACAACACAGAGATAAAACCAAGACTACCAGCTTGAAGTATACATTTATATATCTGGTGCCTGAAAAATGCTTGTCAATATTGTCACAGAGGTTATATCTTGTTCAGTGTTCCCACTACTGCTGACTGCAGCGAAGGAAGGAAGGAATCTTCTTGATGAGATAATGTTTTTCAACTAAACAGTACAGGTGCTAAAAATTTGACTATATACACAACTTAATCCTTTTAGAAGGTCCATAGTACCTAGAACAGCTAATCTTAATTGCTCTTCTAAAGAACTAGTTATTAAGTTATGAGGATCACATGCCTCTAGGACTAAAACATCAAACTTTGTAGAGGGATTTACACATGTTGATTATCTTCTTGCTTTCCTTTCTTTCCCAGCTATTCAATGCTTTCACTACGGCCTTTTATGTCTATCAACTGCTTCCCTAATAAATCTCAACTCTGGAGCATTTCCATCTATTAAAAAAAACAGCTATTTAAAGTGTACGCCTGAGTTTGGGGGAGATAAGTAGCAACTACACTACCTGAAATGAGTATCAAAGAAACATCTAAACTGCTGACTGTTTGCCCCTTCTTTAAAACATGGATGACGTCATTCTTATAAAAGGTCCTTATGTCTCCTAATCGATCTCTAGTCCCTACACTAAATGACCTACTCTTCACAGAGCCATTTTTTTTTTCAATTAAGAGTTAAAAATAAAAAGCCTTGATTTACACTTCTGTTTCTTCTATTCGTTAAGCAAGCATGCAGCATTTCTCTAAATGCACTTTGTTCACAAGCACTAATTTAGTTTGGTAGACTCAGCACAAGACACAAATTAAATGAAAAGTTTACTTTAAAATTAAAACAATATATACAATACTCTTAGCACCAAATGCCTGCTTATTCAAGTTTAGCAAACAAGGAAATAGTTGCTAAAATAAACATTCTGTTTTATAGTGCATCATTTTACTCAAAACACTGCTCTGCGTGCATATATTTGTATGATAGTCTGTTTTGCTCAAAACACTGTTTTCTGTGTGCGTGTGTGTGATACTAATCTTTGAAGATAGCACAAGCCGGGAGCATGACTATACTTAGCATCTACTGATGAATCATTCTTTCCTTGATATTCCCAGAAGGAAATGGTGCTTAGGAATTACTGCAGCACATTAGGTTAACTGTGGTCTACAAATGAACACCCACACTTTGACATCACAAAAGCAATGATATGCATCACTGACGCAAGCAGTAAAAAGATCAAATACAAAGGCCACAGCCATTGAAATAATAAGAGTGTACCACAGAGGTAGTAGCACACCCTGTTAATACTGACAGACTGCAATGAATCAATTGTCCGAGCTACCAAAAATAGATACACATCGCACCTTTTCTTTCACTAAACAGCCTCAGGTTGTGAAATATATTTAGAGCTCAGTCTGATAATTGCAGCCAGCACAAGAGAAATAAAAGCTGGCTTCTATTTACATGAGTTGCAGATCTAGGAGACTGGTGTGAGGTTGCCATTACATTCAGTTCCCCTGAGTAACTAAGAAGGGATAACGAAGAACAGAATTTGTAATACAAGCTGCATGCAAATAAACATTTTTAAACAACTTTAAAGGTTGAATACACAAAGAAGTGCATCATATTGTAAACCGTCCAAAAGCAAACATTTGGAGTTAAATACCTACTGCAAATGAAACTCAAACCTAGTCATTAAACAAATGTTCATGTTTTCAAGTTACAATATGGGAAAAATGTAGGAACTTGCTCAAACATATCTAGGCAAGAAAGTAAGGGTATATTTACAGCATGGTACACACACACACACACTTTTTTTTTTGCCCACACTGATAACATCTGAGATATTTAATAATCCCATACAGAGACCTTGAGCTAAGCTTCTACCAGCCTTTAATGCTTTACAGATGCAGAAGGTAAGCACTGCAAAGGACAGAACACTTGAGCACCAATAGGAACTTTGCTTTCTATGACTAAGTAGGCTATCATAAGCAGTAGGTTTTTGTTGTTCATTTTATCATACAAAGTATCGACACAGAGTAGACAGAAACAAAAACAACTAAAATAAAAATGAACACAATGTAAAGATATTCAGAAATAAGTAGCCCTTTGCCATCTATATTCACAGTCCATCTACCACCCCCCCCCCAAAAAAAAAGATATAAGTTGCTACCAGAAATGCAACTGGTTTAACCTCTAATGAAGTGTGGGAACACAAATGATTTCTTTCTTTTAAAGTACTGAAGGCCTTCTTTAGAAATTATGGCACAGGAGAGTTATGAAAACTAGGTTTGAATGAAGCCTTAAAAGATGTAATCAGAAGAAACCGCAGAAAAGAAATCAATCCAAATTAAAACAAATTCACTTATTCTGAGAAACCTCAAACCACAATGTGGGGGTGATCCAGCTGTTCTTCAAGTGCACTGCCACTCTATTGCTATACATTGTGGCACTTTGCAAATGAAGTGTCAATGCATCTTCAACCCTAATTAGAACATGGGCAACTTCTTAACAAAAAGCTTCATAAACTTTTTAAGTACCTGCCCATGCAATTTCATTGACCATAATGTAACTTGAGGGTTTATGTGGGGGTACATGCACAGACTGTAATGAATGGGCGTCCTTGCATGCACTGTGGTGTGTCTATTTAAGTGTACAGGTACACTCACATGTACTCCTTCCTATGACATCACCGAGGGCAAGGTTCACTGAACTTTTTGATGACGAAAGGGTTTTATTTTAACAACAGTGCCTGAAAAAACAAGCAAGGGCAGCAAAGTGTAGCACAGGAGTGAATGCACCACACGCCATAGTGTATAAGACAAGTGTACAAATGAAGTGAACACTTTAAACAAACCTTGCTAACCAAAGCAGAATGACGAGAAAGTACAGTTTTGTACCTACCATAAATGTAGATGTCCGAACTGGATAGCATCTGCAGTCATAACAACTGGGTTGTCCTGTCGTCAGGCAGCCCTTCAGTCGGCCGGATTCCAAAGTCCGGGTCCGGCTTCGGCTGATGTCGCACGTCACCCGACGTCATCTCTGTTGGTCTTTGGGTATAAAGGCATCAGCCGACGCCATTTTCCTCAGTGTTTCTTGCCCCAGATGCCAGTAGCCCTCTTGTAGGCTAAAAATTTTGGATAAATGCCAATGTTTCCAAAAAGATAGTGGTAAACACAAAAAATAAGCATGTATGTACATATATACAACAAATACACCATAAAAGACTCCCCCCACCAGCTAGCTATTAGGAGGGTAAACACCCTAGGAGTACCAGAGGGGAAGGAGGGAGGGTAATCCTGACTGCAGATGCTATCCAGTTCGGACATCTACATTTATGGTAGGTACAAAACTGTACTATGTCCTTCATGGATGCATCTGCAGTCATAACAACTGGGTAGAATACCATAGCCAACTAGGGGAGGAGGAAGAAACTAGATTATGGTGTGTTTAGGATCCCTTGCAGTACAGCAGTGGCAAACCCTGCTCAGGATCTGGAATATAGAGGCAAATTATAATGCTTGGCAAATGTATGCACGGAGGTCCAAGTAGCCGCCTCAATAATGTCTTTGGTTGCCACTCCTCGTAAAAAGGCTGTGGTAGTGGCTGTTGCCCTTGTAGAATGAGGTCTTATGTTCTGTGGAATTGGTTTTCCATGGAAGGAGTAACAGAATCGTATGCAATTTCCTATCCATTTGGAGATTGTCTGTTTGGAAATAGCTTTTCCTTCCCTTCCTGTTGCATAGGCTACAAAAAGCTGATCAGTTTTTCTGCTACTTTGTTCTGTCCAGGTAGTAGCGTAGCTGTCTATGTACATCCAAGGTATGCAGTATTCTTTCCCCTCTGTTTTGTGGGTTGGGAAAGAAGGTAGGTAGGTGGATTGCCTGGTTTAAAGACACTCTGGATACCACCTTAGGCATAAATGTAGGATTAGTCCTCATGGACACTATCTGGATGGAAGATTAGGAAGGGTTGTACTGCCATTAGGGCCTGGAGTTCAGAAACCCTCCTGGCTGAGGTTATTGCCAGTAGGAAGGCGGTTTTCCACAATAGATGCTGTAGGTCTGCTGTTGCTGCTGGCTCAAAGGGTGATAGTGTCAACTTTTCTAGCACAAAGTTCAAGTCCCAAGCTGGTAATGGTGGTTTCCTTGGAGGTTTTACATTCTTGATTCCTCTGAGGAACTGTCTGAGTAATGGGTGTGAAAAAACAGGTGGATCAAAGCTGTATTCTGCTGATATAGCTGATGCATGTATCTTGATGGAGGAGTAGGACAGGCCTGAATGTAGAAGTTCTGCCAGATACTCCAGAATGTTAGGCATATCTATGTTTGACACATCTTTTCCTCTTTCAGTACTCCAAATGACAAACCTTTTCCATTTTCCTGCATAGTTCCTTCTTGTTGAAGGTCTGCGGGCTTCAAGAATAATGTCTTTAACTCTTTGGGAAAGTTCTGGATTAGCTGCTGCTATGTGATGTTCCATGCAGTCAGTTGCAACGTTTTTAGGTTTGGATGCATGATGCTGTAGTTGTTCTGAGTTAACATCAAAGGCATCAGGGTATTGGCCACATATTGTTCTGAGACATGCTCCTCAGCAGTGGGTACCAGTGTTGTCTTGGCCAGTTTGGAGCTATTAGGATTATCCTTGGACGTTCTTCCTTGATTTTTAGTAATACCTTGTGTATCAAGGGAAGAGGTGGGAATGCATATGCTGTTAGGCCTTTCCAGCTGAAGGAGAGCGAATCCACTTTCCATGCTAGTGGGTGGAATGTCCTTGTGCAGAACTTTTTGAGCTGGTGATTGAGAGGGGAAGCAAATAAATCTATCTGAGGCATTCCCCATTTCTTTGAGATGGTCTTGAAGATGTCCGGTGTAGCATCCATTCGTGGGCATCCGATGTGGTTCTGCTTAATATGTCTGCTAGAGTATTTTCTTTTCCCGGTACAAATATTGCCTGTAACTGGATGTTGTAGCTGAGTGCCAGGCTCCACAGCTCCAAAGTCATTCTGCATAGGAGGTATGAATGAGTGCCTCCCTGTTTGTTGATGTACCACATGACTGTGGTGTTGTCTGTCCTTATCATCAACTGGCCCTCTTTGAGAAATGGTCTGAAGTTTTGGATTGCCAGTTTTACTGCCAGCATTTCTTTTAGGTTGATGTGCAGGTGAAGTTGATCCTGCGTCCACAATCCTTGCACGCATTTGTCCAGCATGTGGGCCCCCCATCCTAGGTCTGAAGCGTCTGTTGTGATGGTCTGGCTTGCTTGACATCTGCGAAAGGGTAGCCCTGGGTTTGACTGGCATGCTTGAGCCCACCATAGGAACTCCTGTTTTAAGCATGGAATTAGTGGAATTTCTGTTTCTAGGCTGTGCCTGTGTTGGGACCATAAATTCTTTAGGTACCACTGTAGTTTTCTCATATGTAGTCTGGCAAGTGGAACCAATCAGTTTTCTCGGTTTCGGCCGAAACCGAGACACTCGCGGTTTGCTTAACCATGGTTTCAGCCGAAACCGCGGACCGTGAGTGTCGGTCTTTATCTTTGCGTTTTTTAGCAGTTTGGGTAGTCGGAGGATCCGACGGCATAATATACGCAAAATCAGAACCGAAAAACTGTTCAGCAAACTCCGACCGATGCCTAAGCGTTCGTCGGTTGAAAGAAGCACAGGCCGAACAGGCTGCTACGTCGTGGGCTGGGCCTAAACAAGGCAGACAGTAAGAGTGGAAATCCTTATGAGGTATTTGTTTCCCACAGGTTAAACAATTATTAACTTTTTCTGACATCGGCTGAGGCAAGAAAGAGTCCCCAACGGGGTACTTAGCTTTAGAAGTCTTCGAAGTAGTATTCGGTAGAAGTAATCTCTGGATCCGACCGACCGGCACTTGCGAACAGCTTCTGCTTCGGGCGCCACGCGGCAAGAAAGACTGAGGAAAATGGCGTCGGCTGATGCCTTTATACCCGAAGACCAACAGAGATGACGTCGGGTGAAGTGCGACATCAGCCGAAGCCGGACCCGGACTTTGGAATCCGGCCGACTGAAGGGCTGCCTGACGACAGGACAACCCAGTTGTTATGACTGCAGATGCATCCATGAAGGACATCAAAGTGGCTTCACATCCTGAAGACAGCACGAGTTGATGTAATGCAAAGTCTGCAAATGACAACTTAACTAGAAAGTGTAATTTCTCACGCTTCCAGAAGCTACCCACCACAACAGGTTCTCTCAAGTCTCAAACTTATCCTGACAACATCTTAAGAGAGCCTTCCCCCTAAAGCAAAATATAGCTGTGTCAGTAAACTTCCCATAACAGTAGATATTCGAACGATCACTGCTGCTGTAGCCTTATCTATATGGGTTACATCCTGCCAAGAATATAAGAGCCGACCAGCTTCCAGAGCATTTTTCCATGTGCCCAAACAACTAACAGCTCAAACAGCACTGAAGAAAGTCAACAGTTTTGGCGCCAAGGCATTGGAGCTTTCTTGCCAATAGAGACAGAAAGGCTAGTGTACTGAAAAAGGTCAATGCTAGGCAAGTAAAAATCAAAGTCCTTATCCTGGCATCAAAAATTATTCAAAAATAAGCAAGAGACAGGGAGGGAGTGGCTACTGCAGCAATGATCATTCAAACATCTACAGTTATGGTAAGCTTACATACACTCTGATAAGGAATCCAAACACAAAAAACAAACTTGAAAAAGAAATGCGACAAATGAACACGCCCTCACTGCACCACTTCTATTAAAACAATCCAAATGGTATCGATATCCACCTTCAATGGACCAAGCAAAACATAAAAGTTTAAAAAAAAAACTTTTTAAAACTTTTATGTTTTGCTTGGTCCATTGAATTAAAACTTTTATGTTTTGCTTGGTCCACTGAAGGTGGATATCGATACCATTTGGGTTGTTTTAATAGAAGTGGTGCAGTGAGGACGTGTTCATTTGTCTCAGTTCTTTTTCAAGCTTACATACACAACTGCACTGTGTTCATTATTTGATCACTACTGCAATAAAAATTTAGC
This sequence comes from Protopterus annectens, assembly GCF_019279795.1. NCBI lineage: Eukaryota > Metazoa > Chordata > Ceratodontiformes > Protopteridae > Protopterus > Protopterus annectens. The sequence continues at coordinate 543,073,298 of NC_056736.1, forward strand.
CATATGGGTACAGTCCCATTGCTTGCAATGACTAGGAGGAACGAAAAGGCGCCCAGCAAAACCTGCTCTAAACCTGGAAAAGGAATCTAGCTTATATCATTCTGGGAAGGTATGCATAGAGGGCCAAACCGCTGTTTAGTCTTCTAAATATTCTATTTTAGAATCCACCCCTTTACAAAAAGCCACTGAATAAATGACTTATTGTGGTGAGTATACTTCAACACAAGTTGTCCTTTTTTTTTCTTACATTCATAAGAAATGAATAACTGGTCAGAGTTTCTGAAAATTTTAGTTCTGTGAAGATATCTTGAGTTGTCTGTGGACATCCAGAGTATGAAAAATCCTTTATTTCTCGTTTTTAGGTTCTGTAAGGAAGACAGGAAGATACTCAGCCTGGCTAAAAGTAAACACCAATAGCAATTTAGGTATAAAAGGATTAATTCTGAAGGAAATCCTACCTTTGTGGAAAAATGATACAAGGTTAACTCACCATGAGAGCTTGCAACTCAGGTAACCTTCTTACAGAGGTCAGAGCAATTAACAAAACTGTCTTCCATGTTATAAACCTTAAATCAGCCTGATGAACTGGCTCAAATAGGGCAAGAGTCATTTTTCCAGCACAAAGTTAAAATTTCAAGGAGGAGCCACCTGTTTTCTATGAGGCCTAGTATGCAGCACCCTTATCCAAAACAGTTTAATATGGGTAAGTATTGAAAGGGGGGATCCATGGGCAGACAAATGAAACTTGATAAAGGAGTAGGAAGGGCCACAGGACAACAACTCACACAAATATTGAAAAAGCAGAGAAATGCTAATTTTAAAAGGTTCTTGGGTTCTTGTCTTGGCACCAACTAGAAAAAATATTTTCCAGCTAGCAATACAAGATTTCCTAGCAGCAGGTTTCTTTGCCTCCATTAATACTGCTGCACGTCCTAAGAAAAGAGGTCTATAAAAGGCATTAAAAATCTATCATCCAGGCAGTTATAGGATCATAAGAAGTTACTAGGCTATTCGCCCTGTAACCCTTATAAGCCTAGCCAAGAGTTTAGACAAGTTAGCACCTAATGCCCCTGTCTAACAGGGACACGGGTGGAATCCCGGGGGTGTATTTTCTGTTTCCCATCCCATTATCCAGGTTGCACTTAAAAAGAGGTATTCTGCTTGATGTGGAAAGGGGAGTCTATTCCACAGATGGGGGAGTCTCTGGGACACAAATCTGTCCCGCCAACAAGTCCTACTGATGTCACAGACCAGGTTGAGGCCGCGTATGCAGGTTACGCGAGTGGAGCTTGACTTGCGGATATGCAGCAGTTCCATCAAGGCGGGGTTCGTGATCGCCTTGTATGCCAGACAGAAGTCATCTCTGAGGAGTCTGTATGAAACTGAGTAGAGAAATAGGGCTTTTAGCCTGTCTGTGTATGGTAGATTTTTGAGGTCCTGAATTCTCCTGGTGAGGAACCTCTGTGGTCACCAGCTGCTGCATATGTTTTGCAGGGTATGGGGCACTGTACTCAATAGTGGGCTTTATAAGTGAAGAATACAGTGATATTATGACCTCCTTGTCCCTGGATGAGATACCCTTACTTAAGAGGTGGGCCAAGTAGAAAGCTTTCCATACAATGGAAGTAACATGGCGGTTAAAAGTCAGGTTATCAACCTGGGTGCCCAAATCCCTCATGACTGACAGCGTGCTTAGGACGTTGTTGTAGTTTAAAGAAAATAGGTGACGGCCCCTGATAGAGTGAACACCATATGGGAAATGGGTCCTCATCCCATTCCCACTGGCCATGCATTACTGTTAATGAGGAATACGGAAAGAATTTAGTAACACATAAAAGGTTGCAATTTGTATTTCACAAATTTGTACTGAAATATTTTCATATCTACTGTGCATCTTCCCTCATGGCTCCCTACAGCAGGTCTATGTTAATACTGAATCCAAGCAGTTATACTGTTTTTTTTTTTTAAATGACTGAAGTATCATTACTCTTCGTTAAGAAAACATTATGGAGTACTGTTACAATTCAGTTAATAGTATTATTTGCTTGTTGTGGAGATGTACAAAACTGAAAAATGGAAATTTACAACCTCAGTAGAGCAGCACTTATAAATGTATAAGATAAGGCTAGATTCCTAGACACCAAACTCTTAACACAATCTAGATGTTTAAAACACTTTAGGTGTAGGCCAAGCCAAATTAAGAACTGCTGTACAACATATGTAAAATTTAAGAAAAGGAGATCTGCAGTATGGCATAGGTAGGTTAGATATGAATGCTGTGGGGCAGTATTGTATCTCAAGGGAATTGAGTGAGAAGTTGAAACGTATGAAGTTCAGAGTGCTAGAGATACAGATAAGCTGAGAATTATTATGAAATGTGATAGATGGCTGAAGGAGGTGTCAGGAAGACAAACTGTATCAATTTCACCAGAAAGGGTATCAGAAGTGATCAGAGAAAATGGAGTATGAAGGAAGACTTAAAAAGCAGAATGATGGTTATGCAATAAGGAGGTGTGAAAAAGGTTACAAGGTAAAGGAAGGAAATGAGAGATAATTAGGATGTTCTGGTAGCTAATAAATATGAGAAAGGAAAGCCAAATGCTGGTATGAGAAAAAAAAGTCAGGCAATACTCTTGCTTGATGGCAGAGGCAATAAGCTTATCTAGTTTGCCCTTTAACTTAATTTAACATTCTACCTCCCTTTCATCCTTTGCTTGCTTCTTCCTTAACCCCCTCCATCTGTCTCGTGCCCTCTTCAATACCTTTACAATTTCTTCACTACTGTTCATTCTGGTAGTCCAATGCAAAGGTCCACAGCGAAGTCGACAACACTCTCCAGGAAGAAGTACCTTTTAAAAAACAAAGAGCTACTCTCCCTTACAATCTCCTGCCTGAGCCTCTTCCTACCCTTTCTGTTTAGAATGACCATATACTTCTTCCTAACACAATCTTCTGCATTCATATCATGTCCCCCCATCTCTACTCACCTCCAATGAAAGCTCCTCATGCTTCTGTTAGCTGAAGTCATATCCACTGCCTTTCATCCCATGCATCCTTACAGTGACTTTCCTCTGCACTCCTGCCAGAGGCTAATGCCTTTGTCCTTGTACAACCTCCAGAAATGCACAAAGTATTTAAGGTATAACCGGATCGAGGCACACCAAGTAGGACCACTGTATATTTGCTTCTGGAGTCTATACCCAGAAAGAAACACTTGAGCATTTTCTTTGCTGCTGCCACTGATCTCTCATTTTGTTCATCTTCTTCCACTCAGAGTGCTCACAATAGCGCCAAATCATTTTCCACCTTTATTTTAAGATATGATGAAGGATGATGTGATTGAAGTAGTTGTAATACTAGAGGCTGTAAACCAGGAAGAGGAAGGTGAATCATATGAATGGTAAATAAAGAATGAGATGGAGGGTACTGTGTTAATGGAAAGAAAGAAAGATGATGGGCAAAGGTATATACACTCATTAGGAGAGGACAGAGTGAATGCAGAGAGTGAAGAAGTCTCAGAAAGGAGCAGGGAATCGTCAAGTGAGAGACTACATAATTATTATTGGGGTGGGTTTGAAGAAAGATACTTGTAAAGGTGGTTAATGAGAAAGGAAGAACCCATGCGAGTATTCATACAGAAACAGAACCTGGCTAAATAGAAGTTTGTGGTTGCATTTGAGAAAATAATGAGATGGGAATGCTGCAGATAAGTTGTAAGCTTAATGTTCTACTCTGAGATGTTTCCAGTGTCAAAGGTCAAAACGGAGAAGATGAGAAGTATAAGGAATACAAGAGATGGTTAAAGGATGACCAGGGGCCTGTGTTTGATGAAATTTGCTGACAGCTGCAAACTTGAAACTGTTATTAATTCCTCAGATGTCCTACAAATTCTTTAAGATAGCCTAACAAAAACTATCAAGTGGTGTCTAGACAATAGCCTTAAATTAAATGCCAAAAACATATAGCACTGTGCCCTTTAGCAAACCTGAAACCTGGGCATCCCAGCTCTTATCACAAAGGTGACACCCCCTAAAAATTGACTTGGTCACTTGGGCACTTTCACTGACAATGAACTATGTTTTGATCACCATCTGACAACTGTTGCTAAGAAATCCTTTTATAAAGCCAAACTAATCAACAAGGGCATATCGTCTAGATCCAGGAAGTCATCATCCTCACGAGCTAAGAGAATATAATGCTCTCTTTGGTATATACCTAAGTACATGACCCAGATCAACAGACCACAGAATTTCCTTACCCCCCCCCCCAAAAAGAATCAAGGGTATGCCCTCCTCGAGTTACCCTGACCACCAAAAAGCACTCTCACTCTTCTTCATTTCCTACAGACTGGAGAGCTCTTCCTTGCCTAGAGAGCTACAAACAATCTGGTCCTATGTAACCTCATACACATCCACAAAACTAATGCATCCTAAACCCACACTCAACAGGCAAACTTCCACCAAAACAAACAGGACCTGTTGGCAAGACAGATACCATCTGCAGAGAATACCTTTTAATGGAATGAACTCCCCTTGGAGATGAAGCAGAATAGTTCATGTCCCTTTTTAAGCACATGTTTACAGGTCTACACTAGGCCAACGACCACCAAGGCCTTTAAAAGCCTAGCCGTGCAACTCAACCCAGTTTTGTCCCAGAGTTCCTTGGATGCCTATATGATTGGGGTATGCTAGTAAGCAGATAGCTAAGGGACAAGTGGGGGGTATGTTAGTTCGTTAAGTAAGGATTCATTTACTTATGTTGACATCTGACCATCAAAGACATAGGGGCAAGACCAGTGGTGAATTTGCTATTTTCCACCTAATGATCAAAGTTTTATTTGAATAGGTTCAGGGATGAACTCTGCTTCACTTAGATGGGGAGCTTATTCCATAGTGCTGGGATCCTGAGAGACAGATATCAGTCTCTCCAGCAGGTTCTATTCACATTGCAGACAAAGTTCAGGTCCATGGATCTACTGTTGCTGGTGCTGTTGCTGTTTGTCTTGTGGATGTGCAAGAAATCCATCCGAGCAGGATCTGAGTATGCCTGATACTCTAGGCTTAGATCTCCTCTCAGTAACCTGTAGGACACTGACTACAGAGATTGGACCCTAAGGTAATCTGTGTAAGACAGAGTAATCATACCCTGAATTCTCCTGGTGAGGAACCTCTGAGAGTGTTCCACCTGTTGCAAGTCCCTGTTTAGGTACATGCCAAAGAGGGCACTGTACTCAATTATGGGTCTGATGAGGGCTGAGCAGAATGGTACTATTACTTCCTTGGACCTGGATGCCATACCCTTGTTTATAAGGTGGATGACATAGAATGATTTTCTAACTATCTTTGCTATGTGTTGGTCAAATGCCAGATTATTGTATACATATGTTCCGAGACCCCTAACTATTGGGGTCAACACTTAGAGGATGTTTTAGCAATTAAATAATTAGCTTGGGTGGACGCTTTCCCAAACGGCAATATAATGAATTTCTATGCACTGAATTTTAATCCATGGCTTTTGCACCAGTCATTTGTTTGTATTAGACCCTCTTGCAGGATGTTGGTGTCATGGAGTGAAACAATGATAGCTCCCAATTTACTGTCATCTGTGAACTTGGTGAGCCAGAGGCCTTTGACATTAACCTTGAATTCTGAGAAGCAGATGCCGAACAGAGAGCCCTGCAGTACACTGCAATGTTCTCCAATGTTGGTGAGTATTAGGTCTAATATATTTCATCCTCTATTTGCCGACTGCACTATCTAGTCCATGGTGTTTATACTGATAAGGAAATGTTGTGCCTGTGAGTTAGAGGCAGAGTGCGTTTCCCAGTTTATAGACAGGTAGTTAAAATCTTTCAGGAGTGTCTCTAGTAGGTCTAGCTAAGAGTTGTGAGCTTTGTATGTCACAGAAGATGACCTGCAGCTGGCCAGGACATGGTACGGAACCTTGTCTGTGGGAGTTGTATGCGGTTGAAATCCAGGGCATCATCCTGTTCAACCAATCTGGAGTTATTTTCTGCTAATGAAGATCGAGACACTTCCACCTTTAGACCTCTCTGTGCTACTGTTGGTCTAAATGTGTGGAAGGCACTGTAGTCTTCCATTGCCAGAGCACTTTTTATACCTTTAAACCAAGTCTCAGAAGCAGCACAAATGTCTACATTCTCCACTGTGAGGACAGCTTGTAGGGTGTGGAGTTTCTTATTTAGGCTCCTGGCAGAGAGCTGCATCATAGATGCTTTGAGATTTTTATCTTTTTTTTATTTTTTTTTTTTTGCTATGTAGGTAATTTTGCTATTTTGACATTGCCTAAAAATGTTCTAAAGGGATGGATATAGTTTTACAGAATATCCAAACATCCAGGGTGGACAGGTGCAGACCATCTTTGGCAAAGTAAAGTACACATTCTGTGAACAACAGCTTTTTATCATGATGGCTATGCTGTCCATATTATCCTGGAACATGAATGGCCTTATAGGCATAGATAAAAAAATGAGAGTACTGAATTATATTAAGAAATGCAGAGTGAAATAGTAATGCTGAAGGAAACACATTTGAAAAGAAAAAAACATGTGAATTTAACAGAGAGGGGATTTAGAATGGACAGTCAGCAAAACATCGGGGACAGAGGAAAAGGGGAGTAATTATACTAATTGCTAGAGGGGTTCCGGTAGTGACAGATGAGGGGAAAAAGACAAAATGGTAGATTTGTGGTAGTAAGGGGCTATTGGCAAGGGAGGAGGATTACAATGGCATGTACTTATATTCCACAGAAAACTACTAAGGAGCTTACAAAAACCTTGGTAGAAATAATCAGCTTTCAGCAGGAAATATATATGTGGGGACTAGAATTTGATTTACACTAGTGAGAAAGTATCAGGAAGACCTAGAATGAACAATATAACAAGACAGGGTAGATTGCTGAAGGAAGTTATCAAAATATTTGGTATGGAAGATGACAATTTAGTAGCAGGAACTAGGGCAGCATTTACATATTATTCCCCAAAGTACAATAACTGGGCTACACTAGCTTGAAATTATATGTCATGGGAACAAGTGCATTTAATTAAAAGCTTAGACACATACCCAATAACTATTTCTGATCATGCATCAATAAAAATAAGATAAAAATGCAGGACAATAAAATAAAAATAAGACACTGACACATTTCCTACCTGTTAGAGAGTAATTTAAGGAATTGGTAGTGGAAATTATTCGAGAGTTATTAGGGAAGATAGAAATATCTTCAGAACTTTTAGCTAGTGAATGGAATAAACAAAAACGGTGACTAAAGACAGGGTCAAAATAAAAGAGAGAGAGAGATTGTTAAGAAGTATCAGAAATTACTTAGTGGGGCTGACAAAGGTTAAAGTGTTGCAGAATAAGGTCAATATCACATAACAAGAGCAGCAACAAATGCAAAGTGCTACAAAGAAAACAAACGCATATCTGGAAAATATGCACGAGTTTAGAAAGACTGCAGTTAAGCAACCATTTTTTTAGTAATAATTGCAAATCACGAAAACGTTTAGCATAACAACATTAACAACAAAATGTTGAAAGGGTTGCCGCCAAAACTAACTACAGGTGCTGTATAGGCTTTACAGTACTCCAGAAATTTTATGAAAATGTGTATGAAGCAGAGAAATGTGATAATTGAGAGAGTACAAATGGAAATAGTTATGGAATACTTAATTATGCCAAGATTAGAGGTACACAAAGCTCAACAACTAAGAGTTAAAATGGGGGGCGTGAGCGAGATAAAAACAGTGATGTATAATTTAAGCTTAAAGAGAGTCTCCAGGAACATATTATTCCTATGGAAGTTTGTAAATTAGGAGGGAAGAAAATTATAAACATCTGGAAGATTTTGTTTAAGAGGAAGGGTAGCACCAACATCTTGGAAGAAAGCTGCAGTGGCTGCGTTACCTAAAGATGGCAAAGACCCTTCAGACCCAGCTTCATATAAACCCATTTCAAGTTTAAACCACAATTACAAAGGGTTTACGTCTACACTAGCTAAAAGAATGTCAAAGGTATTGCCAACACTGACAGAGATGGATCAATGTGGTTTAGCGGAGAGGAAACAAACATTTGACAATATTAACAATGATGATCCAAAGGGAAGCAGAATGTAAGAAAATACTTCTGTTGTTGACAGGTCTTGATGTAGAGAAAGCATCTGATGGAGTAAGCTGGAATTTTATGCACAGGGCACTGGAAGCATTTGCATTCCCTGATACAATAATAAGGTTAATTAGAAGGACATATGAAGGATCTGAGGCAATAATTTAAGTGGGAGGGTTCCTATTAGATTAACTGTCTTAACACAAGACCCAGGCAGGGGGTGCTCTCTTTTCCCTTTATTTGCTTTACATTTACAGCCACTGGCAAAGAAAACAAGGGAGTCAGAAATACAAGGATATACTTGGTATGGTAATCAAACAAATTGGCTTTATTTTCAGATTATATTATTTTGTACTTGATACATCCAGAAAAGGATATCGCAGTATTGTGGAAAATTTTAAGACAGCTTCATGTCTTTTTGGAATATAAAATTAATGAAGATAAAACAAAAGCTATAGCCATAAATTATGTACCCCCACATAAATTGGTTCAACATTACCCAAATTTATGGGGATATGATAAAATGAAGTATTTAGGAGTATGGTTTAAAAAGGCTTCTATTACTGCTGCTAAAGATAGGTGGAAAGAGACTAAACAAAAGATAAAACAAAAACTGAGAAAGTGAATATTCTTATTTATGAATATGTATAGTAAGATACAAGCAGTGAAAATGTTTTTAGTCCATTTAGTCTTGCATATGGGTTAGGCATACTTTTATCAACCTGAGAACTTGTGAACAATAATTAATAAAGAACTGAAGGAGTTTATCTGGGAGGGAAAGAGGGCAAGCGTTTAGTGGGATGTCATGATCCTTATAATACCTGAACTGAAGGGATATTTCAGAGCTACACAGTTAAGGCACATATACATAGCACAAGCCAAAGGTTATAATTCAAAGTGGAAAGGGATGATGATGAAGCAAGGGGGAACTTCAAAAATATATATATAGAGAGAGACTGGGATTTTTGGATGCAGATCCTTAAGGAGAATAACAACCACCATACAGAATATTATATTCATAAAGTAGAATTAAGTATTCTAAAACTAAGCCAATACCAGAACGTAGAAAGGAGTTTTGCCAATAGCAATAACTGCAAGTAGGGCTACATAAAATAGGCAAGAGCTGGAATTTACCTGAGAAACATGGCAAAGGAACCAAGATACTGGAAGCAAATAACTCTACCAGAAATGGTAACAGAATGGGATGAGGGGAATAAGGCATCTGGATTGCAGGCTAGAGACCACCTCCCTACCAGGGCTTGATCTCTGCATACAGGTAAACAGAAAGGGATAAGGGAATTTTAAGTTAAAGACCTGCTCTGGTAGAGTATTTACTTGAATCTAGAACAGAAACTGTTGTTAAAACAAATAATTAGCAGAACATTTAAAATATTGCACAATAACTATAAGAATCTATCAGAGGAGCTTAGAAAAGACTGGGAAGAGAAACTGGAAAAGCAATTTACAAGAAAACACTAGGAAGCCTTATGTATGGCTCCCAAGTATGCAATCAAGGCCAGAAGATGTAGTACCTTTGCTTGGAAATGTTTGCTAAGGTATTTCTTATACCCCAAGCAGACTTTAAAGAATTTTCCCTCAGGTAGATAGCAAATGTTGGAGCTGTGATGGAGACGAAAGAGGTAACTGGGAACATTATGTTTTGGGACTCTAATGAGTTAGCAGATTTTAAAAATTCCCCTGAAATATTGGGTGAGCAAATGGCTGTAAGTAAGGAAATAATTGTTTTGAGCTGGGATACAGGATCTGAACTGCCTAGAGATAGTAAGGCCCTAAGTTTAATTCTGTTGGCTGCCAAAACAGCAACTACTGAAAATGGAAAAAAGGAAGTCTACATCAACTGTATTTGAGATGCTTAATGTTAGAAGAGAGATAAAAGAACCAGAAAAGGGATCTTTAGAAAAAGTAAGGAGCAAATTATATAGAGGTAAATGGAAATTGTGGCAACAAAACATGCATAAGAATGTTCAGGAGGGGGACAAGTGAGGTTTAAAGGAAGACAGGAATTCAGCAACTTTTTTTAATGCTGGACTAATTATAGCAGCTAAGAAAACATATGGGATTGTATACTGCATTTAAATGGAAAACTGTTAAAATGGTTTGTTTTCTTTTCTGTTAACGCATGTCTGCCTATGTCCTAAGTGATAATTAATGAAAAAGGAGAGAGATTCAGAAGATACTCCCTTTTGTGCTGTTCCAAATTGGGGATAATAAGCACTATACATACAGGTAAAGACAGTACAGTTGTGTAAGATCTTACCATGACAGCATATGTCCTTCCTTCAGTGTTGTAGTATTCTTGACCTAAGAAATCTCCTGTCAAGGACAGCCGAACATCCGTCCAGTTTACTAAAGCATTTAGTACTTACAGGTGTCATATGTCACAAGTATGCTCCCTGCACACGGCACAGGGCATAAAGGTAATGTACACACAGTCATGCACAAATGAAAAAGCCCCAGGAGGAATGGAATGCTCCTGGGGATAAGGAGAACAGGTGCATCCAGAAGGAGAAAAAGGAAAAAAGACAAAGGATCCCTCAGCCAGGAAGGTAAGAAACTACAGGGCAAGAGCTACAATAGAGGTGGTAGAAGGGAGGAAGCAAATACTGCAACAGTGAAGAGAAGGACCTCTATTGTTATGGGAAGATCTCACACAATTGCAGTATATCTTTCCACTGCTGCAGTATTCTTTACCCAAGGGAAAGTACAAGAAATCAAGAGGAATCAGGAGAGGAGGAAGGGACAGAACATCCCTCTACAAACCCACATAGGACAGCTCAGGAAATAACATCCAATTTATAATGCTTACTGAAAGTATGAACAGAGGACCAAGTAGCAGCCTCAAGGGTGGAAATGGTATCCAACCCTTGTAAAAAAGCACCAGAAAAGGCAAATGCTCCAGTACAATGTGCTTTTACCAATGAGGAAGGTATTTTCCATGAAAAGAATAACAAAAAGAAATGACCTTAGAAAATAAGGAGGAGACAGTTTGCTTAGGAACAGCTAAAACAAAGCTGCTCAGATTTGTGTATAAAAAGAAGTAATATACTCACCATAACATTTTATCTGTATTTTCTCTCTCCTCATATGTGGGTTTGGATCCAAGCAAGTTTCTTTAAGTTGGGGTCATTAAATAACTTCTGTCCTGTATGTGTATGTCCAGTCTACAATGAAGACTGTGGTAAATGCCCTTGGCTATTAGTGCACTGCAGTCAAGGGTGAGCTGTTACCAAGGACAGGCACTTTGTGAACAAATGAGTGTCAAGTTGAGTCCAAAGGGAAGCATATGAAACTGGTAATTACTGACCCAATTCTGAAGGTGAAAGAAACGTCTAGACTGAGTTACTATCTCTATGTGCAATACTGAAGCTCCCAAGACATCAACCAAGTTTGTTGTCACAGTCAGATACAAAAGCTAGCTTAGCAGTACAGTAATAATGGAATCACTGTCTTGTAGTAAAATAACAGAATAGTATAGGTTCATAGGTAGGTACTAAGCTATCTGCCCAAGGGCATTTATAAGCCTAGCCGGAGTGTATCCACTTTCGCCTCCCCACTGACTAATTAACTGATCCTCTGTCAAGCAGAGCCAATAAAGTGGTGTATTTTCTGTTACCCATCCACTCATTAAGGTTTCTCCTGACGAGTGTTAGTGAGGTGCTCTGCCTAATGTAGTTTGGAATTTTGTTCCAAAGTATGGGGAGTCTCTGTTACAGGAATCTATCCCTCCAGCATGTTCTATTTATTGTTGTGGAGAGGTTTAGCTCACTACAGCGCGTGGCTCGCAGTGACTTGGATTTCTTTAGGTGGAGCGTGTCCATCAATACTGAGTTGGACATGGCTTTGTAACTCAGGCAGACATCACCTCTGAGTAAGTGATATGCCACTGAGTACAGCCAGAGTTTTTTCAGTCGGGCTGCATAGGACATATGTTTGAGGCCGGTAATCCTCTTGGTGAGATAATTTTGTGGTCTTTCCAGCTGTTGGAAGAGTATTGTGAGGTGCATCCCAAATGGGGCACTGTATTCTATGATGGGTCTGATGAGTGACGAGTAGAGGGGCACTATAACCTCTATTTCTACATGTGAACTCTTTAGTAATTATACTAAATGTAAATGATTAGATGGGCCACATAGAAGGATTTCCTAACTACTTTGGCAATATGATTGTCAAAGGAGAGATTACTATCTACCTGGGTCCCCAGATCTCTTATTACCTCTTTTGTATTAAGGTACAAGGTCAGTTTCAACTAATCAGTCATTCATAATGATAAGTACAAGTTCATTCAGATGACTTTCTAAAACCTAGTAGTTGGGACTGAGTAAGTGTTAATTCTGTTTTTTTTTTACCTTTTTTTTCTTTTTTTGAAGTCAGATTTTTTTTTTTATTTTTGTTAACAGTTGCTGATACCGTAGCAGACTTCTTCAGACATTACTGATGCAATTACTATAAGTAGAATCACAAAGCAAGTCATGCATTCTTGTACTTTCTAATAAGTGGCTGAACTCAAATCTTAGATTTCTGGTTAAAATATACCATTTCACAAACAAAAGGCAATGTGGAGAAAGACTACAGTGCAGGAAAAAAGTCTAGGTGGCTAAAATCTTGACTACTGTATACTTAAAAATATGGAAATTTTAGTGTAAAACTATTTTCTGCTTTTGTCTCACGGAGAAGACAAAAGTGGAAAATAGCTACACTAAAATTCCTGGTTTTAGCTCTCTGGCAGCAGCTTTATTTATTTATTTATTTATTTTTGTCTACCACAGTAATGTCTGAAGAAGTCTGCTACGGTATCAGCAACTGTTAACAAAAATAAAAAAAAAATCTGACTTCAAAAAAAAGAAAAAAAGGCAATTCACTTTCTTACACCATTTGGAAGAGCAGTGT